>NC_143486.1:53136920-53436920 GCF_027475165.1 Benincasa hispida
ACTACGAAATGTTTAGTCTCGTTATATAACGTCGTTCATAATAGAGACTTTCATTTCACTAGAATGACCATAGGTAACATGTTCTTAATTTTGAGTGAGTTGTGAACTCCTACCTATGAGGGCAGTTCTTTGATTTGTATGGGTGAGAGTGGCCAGATCGCTGACTTAACAAGCCTACTATTTTGGGGATTCGTCTGATTGGGGAGCGAGAACTCAGCTATACAAGATGAAATTCACTTCTTTCTCAAAGCAGGGGGTAAGTAGATAAATTGCTCCCTTAAGGGCTGATTCAGGGTCTTAAACAATGTCGTGCCACACCCTCTCTTGGCTCAAGAGGAGTTTAGTCATAGTAGGACTATGATCTATTGTTCATTAGAGGGATCAGTGGTACTTAAGGAGTTTGTAAAGGATCAACGTACTGTTGATTGGTTATATCCAATGGATATAGAAATATATATGTAATGCGAAGAGTGCAACTGCTAGTCTTTAATGGAGTGTCCGACAGTTAACAGATGGTGGATAATGATATTAAATAGTTTAATTAATTATTCACGTACCGTTGGAGCTTCAAGCTACAGGTCCATAAAGTTTCCTTGGTAGCTCAAAAGAATTTAGTTAAGAATCAGTTTTTGGTTAATTTTAAATGTTCAAATTAATAAGAGAGAATCTAATTATATATGATATAATTAAATTAATACAATTATATATGATATAAGTGACATAATGTATTTGATACATTATAGTTTAATTGGAGGAACAAATATTTGTATATGATTCAAATACAAATATTTGTATATGATTCAAATATATTTTCTATGAATAAGATTCATAATTGTTAAATTTAATATAAATATGATTTATATTAAATGCCATAAAATAGAGAAAAAGAACTATGGTTTATATATTGTATATGATGCAATATTAAAGCTATAGGTTATAAATATAATATGATAAGTTGGTTGTCATATTTATTTATATTATTGATTATATATGATAATTATCCTATTTTTCTCTCTAACCACCTTAGTGGGAAGTTAAGCAGTTTTTATGGCAAAGTGGAATAAAACAAAATTTTATTTTATTATTTCCTTCAATAGCTAGAGCCCACCACTCTTGGGTTCTCACCCTGAGAATACCAAGGTAACCAAGTGGTTGTGTCTTCCTTTGGTTCGAGTTTGGTTGTTGCTATTTGGAGTGTTCGTGCTTGTTCGAGGCGTTCGTGAAGGTTCGGGGGATTAACGCGAAGAAGCGTTCTTCAAAGGTATAATCTCATAACCTTGTTTCTTATTTAGAAAGCATGTTGTAATTTATATTTTGATGCATAATCTATACTGTTTACTGTAAATGTTTTGTTTCAATCGAAATGGGATTTGGACGACCCGCTTCCCTTCAAAGGTTCTCTGTAAAACGAGTTCCTTCAATTGGTATCAGAGCCAGGTTGTGTTCTGATTTCCAAATTCCATTTGTTGTATTGAAATCGTTTACCATTTGGTGGGTTTTACTTTTGTATTGTGTTCGTTCAATTTGTGATGTGAGCTTAGGAGTGTATTGTATGAGGAAATTGGAAAAAGAGTGCAAATGTGAAGGATGCATTGGTGATGTGTTAGTGATGCATGAAGGGACGCGTGACACTCCTCTTTATGCGTTCAAGTTTTCCTGAATCAGATCCAAGTATAAATCCAATTCAGGTTCTTGGTAAGTCCAGGGTCGAACTCAGAGATTTAGATTAAAGCTAACGCAGAGTTTGCGTTGTATCTAATGTAGAAGTATCCTAAGTGAATGCGGAATGAGTTATCTACACTAAGTTTGCTGTATGCGTGCAAGAAGGTATAGTCAAGTAGAAAAAAGGGGGGTCGTGTGAAAATGGTGTTCAATGCAAGTGGTATGCATCGATCTAAGTGAAATGTACACGTACAAGAATACAATGCGGATGGAAATGACTTGTTTATCTCTGTTTATGCGTTAGATTTCTGCTTACCTTCTATTCAGCACTTCTCAATACGAATGCCATACAACTTTCTATCTCTAGGATGTATGCGTTAGTCACATAATGCAATAAAACATTAGTGCTTCTATCTCTAGATGTACCAAGCGTTTCTAACTTAATGCTTGCTTGTTTATTCTCTCGAATAATTCAAGCTAAAATAGCTTTTACCAAGTGATTCAATTGGCTTAGGCGTTTAGAAATAGACTTTGCATGAAGTTATAGATGCATATAACGTAAAGCAAGAAATAAACAGTAGCGAAGTGTAGTAGATCAAATATGTTAATTCATAAAGAAACAGATTGTCTTTACAAGATCAATACTCAATCAAATGAGATGAAGAAAATTAGAATTGGGACGAAAAGAAAAGAGTTAAGCCGCTGAGTACAATCCTTTGTCCTCTTTGGCTCAATTTAAATTCGTGTACAACCAACTTGTAAAAGAAATGGAAGAAAATTTTTTCGAGCTAAGCTTTCTCCACCCCTTGATCGACGGTGGGGGTGGATCTTTTCCTTCTTGTGTTCTTCTTGTCACAGCAGCACAACTCTAAGTCTCTAAATATCATAATTATACAAAATGAGCTAATCACTTCATCTGATAGGATTTCTTCTATTTATAGGCGTTGTTCTTCATCAGCTTGATGATGGGGCAGCATCAAATTCCATACCCTGGTCAGCCGCCTGACACTCAGACACTTTTCAGACGCCGCCAGCTGCAGATGCCCATGCTTGCAAGTGGTGATTTGGCACAAACAGCTTGAATCAATGAATCTTTCTTGCGTTGAAACACCTCCGACGCATGCCTATGCGTTGATGTTGCCTATGACACTTAGAATCTTTGTTGAAATCCTACAATATTATACGATAGTGAAGCAGCTTTTCGGTAATAAACACTCTTTTGCATGAGTTTGGTAGTGTTTGAGTAATTCCATGCATTTTCTCTAAGAATGATGAGATTTTATCATTAAAAACCCTAATTGTTCCAACTTTTGAGAGACAATAACTTGTATTTCTACAAGTTATCATATTGTGTTTAATGGTTAAATGTCTGTGGATAGTTTGTTGATGGATGTTTCGGGATAGTTGTCTCTTTTTTGGCTTTCTGTTTAAATTTACAAAAGTTAAATTGTAAGGGCCTTGCGTTTTTTGGCATAATTCTTACAATCGAGTCTGTATTCGTTAGTGTTTTTTGAGTCGTTCATGAAGTAGAAGACGCAAGAGTTCCAGTTCATTTCGATGGAGAAGACGAAACAGTGGTCGCATCGTGTAGCTTGAGCTAGACGATCGTTTAGATTTGGCTATGCATTCGTGTAGATATTTCTATACGATTGTGTAGTATCTGCCAAACGATCACACAACTAATGCTACATGATGGTGTAAAGTGTTTACTCGATCATGTTGCATTGGCTACATGATCGTGTAGACGTTTGAGGGGTAAATGATCGCGTAGTATATGATATTGACGCAAAGCATGTGTGCTAAATGATCATGTAGACTATTAGGCTCATCGCATAGTTAGTAGCTACAAGATCGCATAGTATATGATACTCGGCACACGCTACTCGATCGTGTAGACTATCATGCTCATCGCATAGTCCAAAGCTACATGATCATTGCTACACGATCGTTTACACTCGAGGCACGTTCCTCGACGATCAAGGGATTTGTTATATGATCAAGCTGCAAGGCATCAAGATGAGCAATTCAAGACAGGTTCACCTGTTTCGAACCGAAGGACTCAAACTTTTGTAATGTTTAGCTTTTTCTTTTCGATTTTGAGATATACTATCCTAGTCCATCAACTTTTATTAAATTTGCATGTGATATATATTTATATTATATGCCATAATGTATGTCATATAGTTTTAAAACCCACAATAGGTTATGCATTTAATTTCATGCATCATTTTATATTATAAGTGTTATAATATGTTAGTATGCATGATTAAATTACATAAAGCATTCTCATGCATCATATAATATAAGAGTTATAATATATGCATGCATTATAGAATATCCATGCATAATTTATATTATAAATGTTATAATATAAGGTTGTATGTATGTATGGGATGTATGCTATAACTTAGTTCATTACTTGTTTATATAAAAGTTATATATTAGTAACGAATAAACATTGCATGAAGCATGATACTACCTTAGGTTTATTTATAAGTGTTATAAATAACTTATGTATGTCTAACTAGCAATGTTGAATGGTTTTAATTGTTTCATTTTTTATAAAAGTTATAATAAATGAAATTAGAATTAAAATCAATAATAAAGAGTTGCATGCAAACCTTAGGCTTTAATCATCTTTTAAAAGCGTTTTAAAATTTGATTGAGATAGACCTAAGATCACATTTATAATAAGATTAGAAATCTAAGTTTAATTTTTTAAATCGATTTAATAGGATTCAATTGATTATGATAAAAGATTAAATATGTAAAAAATGTACCTATAAGGGACCTTTTGGCTAAGGCTAGTTCTGGCTAGGCTGGGATACTTAAGTCAATGTAAACGTCGCACCCCTACCTGGGAACCTACTGGAAAGATGAGTTAGATAGATTTGTTACATGCATGAAAATTTGATGAAAGTCTATTAAAGAGTTTAATAAGACTTGAATCAAACTTGTTTAATCATCAAAAGAAAGTGTTGTTTTTTAGCAAATTAAACAAATCACTTAGATAAAATCAGTAGTCGGATTTTCTAAGTTAATGAACCCTAGGTAGAACATTCAGTGGGAGGTAAATGGAGTATATGATACTCCACTTCACTTCTACATGTTTCTCCTTAAAAGTTTACACCATGAGATCTATCCTCGGCTTCGAGGCACCTCAGAAGTGTCCCCCTACGGGTGGCATTTGGGTAAGTCAATACCAAGGTGAATAGAGAGCATATTTATAGCAAGTGGGAGTGGAACATGTGACAACATATCCCTCGGTCTCTCTCATTAAATTGGACAAAGTTTCATGCATCGACTCATGGCATCGTGGGTGTCTCCCTAAAGGATGGAAGTTTTGCATAACGCTTTATTTGATCTCCAGAAATGGATAGGATTGTTTTAGTCTCTTGTCCTATTAAGCTTTTCCCTAAGGTTGGCTCATTAGGGAGGGACTCTAGGGCCTAAAATGAGGGGTTACACTTACACAGAATTGTTAAGGATGTTAACAAATTCTGGATCAAACAATGGTAATTATTAGATTCAGTTACAAGGAGTTGTTTCTGTCTAATGGTTGAGATTGTCTCATTCCAGTGAAGGGACACTTAATCACCCTACGGTGACTTTTATCCTGCCTCACTGTAGCATCATTGCAAAATAGATGTCACTTAGGGTACACTAGAACTATTTTGCTAAAACTTGATTGGTTTTCTAAAAGTCATTTAATGCAAGTAGACTTAATTAAGTTTGTTCATTTTTCAACAATTTAATTATGGCTACCGCTACATTTTCTTTACTTGCTGTCGATAAACTGACTGGCGAAAATTACGCTATTTGGAAAAACATCATTAACACGATATAATCATCGATGACCTTCGCTTCGTCTTTACGAAGGAGTGTCCTCCCATTCCACCTCCTACCGCTACTCAAAATGTTCGAGAAGCGTATGAGCACTGAACACGAGCGAACGAAAAGGTCCGAGTGTATATCTTAGCCAGCCTTAACGAAGTTTTGGTCAAGAAGCATGAGCCAATGATCACAACATGCGAGATCATAGAGTTTCTGAGGGAAATGTTCAGACAATCGTCCGCGCAGCTCAGGCACGACACTCTAAAGTACATCTTTAATTCATGGATGAAGGAGGGAACATTTGTTCGAGAATGTTCTCAATATGGAATATTTTTTTAAGAACATGTTCTCAATATGATGGTCCATTTTAATGTGGCGAAGATGAACATGTCGAGCATCGATTAGGCCAGCCAGGTTAGCATAATTCTAGAATCTTTACCAGAAAAATTCCTTCACTTTGTTAGCAACGTTGTTCTGAAAGGTTGAATACAACCTTACAACTCTACTCAATGAGTTGCAGACTTTCTAATCTTTGCTGAAAATCACGGAGAAGAAGGTTGGTGAAGAAAATGTTGTTTCATCATCCCAAAAGCATGAGACAACTCTACTCAATGAGTCTGCACCTTCTTCTTTTGGCACTAGAAAGTGAAAGAAGAAGAAGAGTGGTAAGGGGAAGGCGTCTGCTAATGCACAACCTGCTGCTCCAAGGGGTAGGCAACCAGTGAGGGTTAACAAGGGAAAGTGTTTCTATTTCAACCAAGACAGGCACTAGAAGCAAAACTGCCCCATATACTTGGCTGAGAAGAAGAAGGCCAAACAAGGTATATGTGATTTACTATTTTTGAAAACTTGTTTAGTGGAAAATGATTATTCTGCCTACATTATTGACTCTGGGGCCACTAACCATGTTTGTTCTTCATTTCAGGGAATTAGTTCCAAGCGGCAGCTTGGTATTAGTGAGATGATGATGCGAGTTGGAACCGGACACGTCGTCTCAACTGTGACAGTGGAAGGTCTTCGGTTGACTTTACAGAATAAATTTCTCATTCTGAATGATGTATATGTAGTTCCCGATTTAAAGAGGAACTTAATTTCTGTAAAGTCTTTGCTTGATTGTAAATATCAACTATTTTCTCTATTAATAAAGTGTTTATTTCGAAAAATGGTGTTGGTATTTGTTTTGCACAACTGGAAAGTAATTTGTATGTGTTAAGCTTGTTAGCAACAAATTTTCTCCATAACATAGAGATGATTAAAACTGTCATAACTCAAAATAAGCGACTTAAAATTTCTCCTAAAGAAAACGCCCAACTTTGGCACCTACAATTAGAGCACATAAATCTCAATAAGATTGAGAGGTTGGTGAAGAATAGACTTCTAAGCGAGTTAGAAGAAAATTCTTTACCTGTGTGTGAGTCATGCCTTGAAAACAAAATGACTAAAAGGCCTTTTACTGGAAAATGTCATAGGGCCAAAGAGCTTCTAGAACTAGTGCATTCAAACCTTTGTGGTCCGATGAATGTAAAAGCCATCGGAAGTTATGAATATTTCATCACTTTTACTGATGATTATTCAAGGTATGGGTACATTTATTTAATAAAACATAAGTCTGGGTCTATTGAAAAGTTCAAAGAGTTCAAGGCTGAAGTTGAAAACGTATTAAATAGAACGATTAAAATACTTCGATCTGATCAAGGTGGAGAGTTTTTGGATTTTGATCTCCAATACTATATGATAGAAGATGGGCACCTAGTATACTTCAGCAGAATGGTGTATCAGAGAGGAGAAATCGAACCCTATTGGACATGGTTCAGTCGATGATGAGTTACGCTACCTTGCCTGGCTCGTTTTGGGGTTATGTAATAGAGACTGCAGCTTATATCCTGAACTGTGTTCCCACCAAGAGTGTTGCCAGAACAACTTTAGAGTTATGGAATGCTCGTAAAGTTAGTTTATATCATTACAGAATCTGGGGTTGCCTAACACATGTGTTTCAGGTTAATCCTAAGAAACAAGAAACACGTTCAAGGTTATGCCTATTTGTAGGCTATCCCAAGGGAACAAGAGGAGGTTATTTCTATGATCCTAAAGAAAATAAAGTGTTTGTATAGACAAATGTTACTTTTCTTGAGGAGGATCATATAAGAAAGCACTGACCTAGAAGCAAAATCATGTTGAATGAGCTTTCCAAAGAAACTACTGTATCTTCAACAAGAGTTGTTGAAAAGCCTGTTACCTCAATAAGAGTTGTTGAAGTAGGTTCATCTAGTAGGTCAAATCCACCTCAAGTGTTGAGGGAACCTCGACGTAGTGGGAGAGTTGCGAACCCACCTATTCGTTATATAGGTTTAACTGAAATCCTAGCTATGGAAGCTGATGATGAAGTTGAGGATCTATTGTCTTATAAGAATGCAATGAAGGATGTTGAATATACAAATTTAGCAATGGTTTCTCAAATTTTGCAATTATAACAAAAAAACATTAAAGCAGATATTCATTTTATGTTTCCAAATTTACCCTTATTGGTGTATCTAGGAATGCGCATCAATCGGTCGTACCCACTTTGGGAGAAAACCGACCAAAAAAAGTGTGTGAAATCTACTGACGATCAGCCAGTCGGTTTATCGATTTTGTGATTTTTTTTACAAGCAAAGCCAAAGTGAATAAAAAGAAAAGACAAATTAATGAAGTGTTATTGTTTGATTAACATAATTGCAACTTTTAAAATTTAAATAAATTATTTTCTACGAAAAAATTTAAATCAATCAAGTAGTGGGTTCGAAAATTAGGCAACATAAAAAAGAAAATAATAAACAATATAAGTATATGGATGAGGTTGGGTACCTTATCCTGGAGACACTATGGAGGCGGCCCCCTTTGCATATTGATACAAACGATGTGATCCCAAAGTCGTTCATGTGGAAACATCCTATGCAAAATAAGTTTGCATAAGATCGGACCACGAAATAGTCAGTTTTCTTAACATCCGTTTACTGTTAAAACTAACTATTTCAAATTGATGACCTAAGGTAACTCGATCTTAATCTTGAGCTAACTGTGAACTCCTGTTTATTCGGGATTATCCTTTAGTCTGCATAGGTGAGATTAGTTGAACATCACCACTCAATAAGCCTCACATTTTAAGGTAAGATCAGATAGATAACTAGGGACATAGTCTTACAGACGGAACTCACTTCTAATTGTCTTATGGTCAACAGATAGGTTGTTTCCTTAAGTACTGACTGCGGGTTTTGAATAAAGGGGCATCGTCTTCTTGTGACAAAGGGATTTGGTTTATTGGATGGACCATCAACTAATTATTCAATAGAGGATCAATGGACACTTAAGGAGCAAGATGTATTACAAGGGAAAAATAGTAATTTTAACCTAGCTATAAATACGAATGACCTGTGAAGGATCAATTTACTGATTATGGTTAAATCAAGTGGACAAAAGTATATCTACAGTGAGGTGTGTGCAACTACTGAGTTATAATAGTGTGCCTTGGTAGTTAATAAATATTGATTAATTTGGTTTAAAGATTTTAGCCTATTAATTTCAAATCGTTGGAGCTCATGATTTGTAGGTCCATTAGGTCCCTCTACTAGCTCGTAAAAGGATTAAACCTTAGATTAGAATATTGAGTGAATTTGAAGTGTACAAATTCAAATTAGGGTTTGGATAATTATATTCGATATAATTAACATTTAATTTATTGAAATTAAACATATTTGAAGAGTTAAATATATTTAAATATTGATTATGTGATTAGGGATTTATGTTTGAATTAGGTGTTTTATTAATTTAATATTTAATGTTAAGTTATTATTATTTAATTAATTAAACTTGTTTAATTAATTATTTAATGAATTGATAAATCAATTTCAATTTTAAAATTCATTTTAAGAAATTGAATTTAGATTATATTTAATTTGATTTTAATTGAAAATAAAATTAAATTAAATTAAAATTGAAAATTTGTTTCTTAGATCCATAGTGGATTTTTCTCAATTTGAACACCTAATCCACTAAATTAGTGATATTTGAAGTGTCAAGTGGTCAATTAATCCTTTTACATGATTATTTTGTTTAAATACTATTTGGGTTGATGCCCTAAATCTCATAGGTTTTGTAGCTTATAATTGTATTGTACAAATATCTTACTTATTTAATAAAATATGTGACGTTTTATTTGACATTTAGTTGCACTAAACCCACAAACCAATAAATTAACATCGAAGGTTATCTTATAGCTTAAACATATATGTAGAGACATACGGGTGGATCATGTTTAAGTGATAACCTAAATGGTCTGTAGTAGATGGATAAGGCTAGATACCTTATCCTGGTGATACTACGAGTGCGGTCCACTTTATAGATTTATAATTATTATAAATTGCTACAAATTATCTGATCTTGATCATTTATGTGAAGACATATGAGTAGGGGTATTCTATAAAAAAAAAGGAAAAACTATATGAGACCGGAGCACAAAATTTTTAGTCTTATTATATAATGTCGTTCATAATAGAGAATTACATTTCACCAGGATGACCATAGGTAACATGACCTGAATCCTGAGTGAGTTGTAAACTCATGCCTATGAAGGCAGTCCTTTGATTTGCATGGGTGAGAGTGACCAGATCGTCGACTCAACAAGCCTACCATTTTGGGGATTCGTCTGATTGGGAAGCTGGGAACACAACTACACAAGAAGAAATTCACTCATTTTCCAATGTCGAGGTAAGTAGATAAATTTCTCCCGTAAAGGCTGATTTCGGGGCTTATACAATGTGGCACCACACCCTTTCCTAGCCCGAAAGGGGTTTGGTCATAGTTGGACAATGATTCATTGTTCAATGAAGAGATTAGTGGTATTTAAAGAGTTAGATGTAACTACAAGGACAAAATGGTAATTTTGGCCTAGCTGTACTTACGAGCACATTGTGAAGAATCACCGTACCGTTGACTGGTTATATCTAATGGACACAAAAATATATCTGTAGTGCAAAGAGTGTAGATGCCGGTTCTTATTGGAGTGTCTGACAGTTAAAGAATGGTGAATAATTTAATTAAAGAGTTTAATTAATTATTCATGTACAGTTAGAGCTTCAAGCTATAGGTCCATGAGGTCCCCTCTGTAGCTCAACGAGAATTAATGAGAATCAATTCTTGGATTGATTCAAATTGTTCAAATTAATTGAGGGAATTAATTATATGTGATATAATTATTTTAATTTAATTATATATGATATAATTATTATAATGTATGTAATAGACTATAGTATAAAGTTTATTTGAGAGGAAATAAATATTTGAATATGATTCAAATAATAATTATGTGAATTGGATTCATATAATTAAATTTAGTATAAATGATATTTATATTAAGTATCGTTGTTGAGAGAATTAAACTATAGGTTATATTGTATTGAATACAATATTAAATTACAGGTTATATGTTATTTTTTGTATAACACATAGTTTAATATATATTATATGATAAAGTAATTATCATATAAATATATATTAAAGTTTTTTTAAAATTAATTTATTTTATTAATTTTAATTTTAAAAACAATTTTTGAGAGGGAGATGTAACTCCCTCCCCTTTTTTCCTCTAGAAAACCTGATAGTAAGGTATGTGTTATCATCATCCTCTCATTCTGTTTTTTAAACAAAAACACAACATAGAGAAAACATACAACTGTTTTGAGATCTCTGAACAATCATCCTCCTCCTCTTTTCTCTCAAACCCTCTCCCAAAATAGCCAAAGTTCACTCCTCCTAGGCTCTCATCCAGAGAATACGGAGGTTTCATTATGGTGGTGTCTATTTGATTCGAGGGTATTCTTCTTGAAGAATCGATCTTCAGAGGTAAGAGAATTTGAAACCCATTTTACTTTTTTGTAAATTAGTTTTAGCATGCTGTAAATTAATTTTAGATGCATAATTTCTATTTGTTTTTGTACATCTAAACATTTTGTAAATTTGAAATTTTGGGTCCGATTGCGTTTTTCGCTCAAGAACCTTCAATAGTTCATTCAAATACTTCATAATTCGTTTGAATTATGGGCATGCAGAATTGAAAAAAGAAAAATAGAACTCTACTAAAGGAATAAGTGGAAATCATCAATGGAGTTCTAGTACAAGAATTGAAGATCAATTTAATAAAGATTGCAAGTTATAAGTGGAAATCATCAATGGTATTCAACCTGAAACCCTAATGTTGGAAACTATGATTATGCATACTTGTTCTCAAATTAATGGAATTAAAGTGCATTTTGTTTACTTCCGTATTATGTATGTTAACTTTATCATTTGGTATCAGAGCATGATTTAAGCACTCAATTTACGTTGATTTGAGTATGGTGGGTGAATTTCTTAAGGTGCATGAAATGGTTGCTGATATGGTGCCTTTCCAGTTTTTGCATTAGATTACTCTTCATTTTTATTGTAATTATTGTAATTGGCTTTTTATTAAGGGGCCTTAATGTGTGTTTAAAGTTTTGTAAATTTGTTAGAGTTAATAGAGTTGTGATTAGGTTGTAATTGAAGAAAAAAGCAAACAACATCAACTGCAGAAAAATGGAGTTAAGTTATTGCCCTCGCAACGTCGCATTGCTATTCTTGAAGCATTGCGATGCTGCTCATCCTAATTTCTAGAAAGGCATGTACGAGAGGAGTGATGACAGATAGAAATGCACGTCATTATAGGTCTTTTATTTAGAATTATGAGGGCTATTAAGTAGTAGATGCGACGATTATATTAAGAATTCATGAGAAAACGAGCTTTCGTCGATCGAAATTAAGAATCTCGGCTAACCCACTATTATGCATTATTATGCGTTCAATTGTTTATTTATGTAGCAAACATGGAAATCGATTGCACGCGTGGAAGCCAGGCTATCGCTAAGACGACTGCATATGGGAAATCTTGCCATCGCAGAGGCATCGCATATGCTCGACGCATGGATGTTGCGGCCATTAACCGCATGCGCCCATCACATAGAGGTTGTGCTACAGAGTATAACAAATAATAGAGGGATGACCGCAAGGGTGGAATACATTGATACTTCAGAAAAGGACCATTAATGCTGTCGGCGATCGAGCTCTATAAATAGAAGTCGTTGAGAAGAACTTCGAATCATCCAAGGTTTTCCGTCTGAAGTTTCTACCTTCGGATGGATCCTTGTGATCCAAACCAAAGCGTGAGAAGATAGTCTTAAGAGTTCTTCATCCCCTTAACCATTCCGAGTGACAACCGGAGCCTTCGCTAGATTAAAGCTCGAGAGAGTCTACTCCACCGCCCATCAATGGCACCACCGGTAGCCTTGACACACATCAGATGGAAGCAAGACCTTGTTTCCATCTGGCCTTCCATTTTTCTTCTATCCTTGTATTTTATTACATTGTAGCTTAAGAGATTAATACATTTTGTGATTAATGCATTTCTATATTTTCCTTCGATTTTATCCCCACCTTCATTTACCTAGCATCCTTTACTTTCATTGCATCACTAAGTAAGATTGGTAGAGTATCACATACTTAATCATGCGGCATAGATATATGAAGCATGTAGCAAACTACCGAGAGGTGTGCATTACGTGAGTGTTATGAAAAAATCCTAGTTACTGTCTGAAGCTGTAGTAACGCTTGTCTATGAGTAGAGTCAACAGCAGCCAACTGTCTAGGAGGGTAAGTAATTGATCACATTAAGCAATGTAAGCAAGTGTTCACTAGAGATAGGAATAATCTTACGTCAACCATGTTTATGTGATTACCTTGTCTTATGAGTGCATCAGTCATCATTTAGGCATACTTGGGAGAGTAGTCTAAAAACCAAATCTAGACTCGAGAAAGTGGAATGGATCGCATAAGCAAGAATGGCGAACTTAGGAATAAGCTCCGTTTGCTACTACACAGTGTATGCTCCCTTTAAGTAGGACATAGTGGTATGCGGTCATCTTGCTTATGTGTGAGAGCACATGAGCAAGAATAGAGACTTAGAAATAAGGCCTCGCAACGCTATCGCATATTCATCGCATGCATCTTCGTCAAGTGTGTATAGCATGATCGCATAGCTTGCGTTCGCTAAGGTTTCCCTTGTGGCCAAGCTTAGTGTTGCAGTGAAGACATCCTCGCCATTTTATCTATTTTCCCATGCATTTTACTATGCGTCAACAGTTGTCGTGTCTCTACCTCTCAGTCATACTTCCACCGCTTAATCTGATAGTTAGGAGTAGGAGTAGTTCATAGCTCATAACCCTCAACATTCTTCTATTCTTCACTACAAACACATTACCGCATAACATTTAGCTACAAGTCCCTGAGTTCGACATCATATCACCCAAAAAACTTGCGATCTCGTTATACTTGGCGAGAGCACAAGAAAACTTGTGATAGGTAGTAAAATGACAAGAATGAAATTTTTCTTACACAAGTTGTTGACGCGTTAACAGTGGAAAGTGGTACCTTTTAGTAGCCAAATTCAGCTTGCGATAATCCATATAAATTCTCCACCCCGTAGTCGTCCTTGTGCGAATCAATTCATTCTTGTCATTAGTGATGACTGTTATCCCCCCTTTCTTCGGAACACACTGCACTGGACTCACTCAACTACTATCCGATATCGGGTAGATGACACCTGTGTCAAGCCACTTTACTATTTCCTTCTTCACGTCCTCCCTCATGGCAGGGTTCAAACAACGTTGCCTTTCTACTGATCCAGTCTTTCCTTCTTCTAGACGAATCTTGTGCATACAATACGAGGGACTAATTCCTCGAATATCTGCCAACGTCCATCCTAAGGCCTTTGCGTTATTTCTTAGGATCTGCAATAGAGCATCTTCTTTCTCCTTACTTAACGATGCAGAAATGATAACCGGTAACATGTCATTACTTCCTAAGTAAGCATACTTAAGGTGCACAGGCAACGTCTTTAACTCTAGCACAGGTGGTTCTTCCAGAGATGGCTTAATGCGCTGTGAAGTTCGTTCAGACAACTTGATGGTTCAAAATTAGCTTCCACATAAACTGCGGCGCAGTTCTTCTCTACTATTGCGCTGACTTCACAATTTTCTTCCTCCAGCTCCTTCAAGGGTTCGTGCCAATGTCTTTCTCGCAATTCCTCGATATACTGGCAGTTTTCTTTATCACCTGGTACTTTAACGCATTGTGTACGTTGAATTTTACTTCCTGATCGTCGACCCTGATGGTTAATTCTCCTTTCTGCACATCGATCAACGCTCGCCCTGTGGCGAGAAATAGGCGACGCAAGATGATAAGAATTTCTTTATCGGCTTCATAATCCAATATGACAAAGTTCTCGAGGAAAATAAACTTATCCATTTGCACGAGAACATCTTCTATCTTGCCCTCAGGGAGCTTTATCGATCTATCGGCCAGCTGTAATGTGATTGTGTTGGTCTTACTTCGCTGATGTCCAGCTTCTTAAAAATTGACAAGGGCATCAAATTTATGCTTGCCCCCAAATCGCACAGCGCATTCCCGACCATCTTCCCTCCTATAGTGTAGGGCAATGTAAAAGTCCCAGGGTCCTTCATTTTAGTGGGAAGATTGTTTTAAAACAGAGCACTGCACTCATATGTTAGCGCAACGATTTCATTTTCCCCATCTTTCTCTTGTTGGCGAGAATATCCTTGAGAAATTTTACATAACTCGGCATCTGCCCTAACGCTTCTATCAAGGGAATATTAATGTGTAGCTATCGGAGAACGTCCAAAAACCTCTGAAATTGCTTGCTATCGTCTTTTTTTTTTAGCCTGGACAGGAAAGGTGGAGGATCCCGCCGTATTCTTGTTCACTTGGCTATTTGGTGAGGTTCTGCGCTTACTGTGTGTCATTAGCTGAAGGTTGCGTTGATTGAGGATTCATGTCTTGAGAAGCTTCATCTTTTGTGGATGAACTTATTTCTGAACTGGTATTTCTTCCGTTATCAGGTAATGTCATCATCAACAGTCAAATCTTCCAGAGTTGTTGCCGCATCTGGTACTTTTGGCATAATAGGAGTTGTCGTCCTGCCACTTCTCAATGTCACTGCATGACATTGTTCTACACCTCTTGGCTCCGATACTCCTGAGTTTCCGTGCCACGTACCAGGCGCTTTCTTCTTTAATTCCCTCGTAAGCTGATTTATCTGATCTTTTAATTCTTTAAGAGAATCAGCATGCGATTGTCTCATTGCCTTGCTCTTTTTAATATAATGTTTGAATGATGTCTCCAGAGACGAGGTGCTGTAAGAGGTATCATATGCAAACAGTTGGTCACAGGGTGGCGTACCTTGAGAATTACTTGGCCTGCAGTCCGGATTCGTGAAGACTGGAGGGCTACCTCAATCCCCTTGATAACTGAATTGATAGAAACTATGGCTCTCCTGATTGGAATTTTCATCCAAACTAAAAATAGGATGACCCCACTAACTAGGGTTGTGAATGTTGCTCAATGATTCATCGTAAATAGCATATACTGGTTGTTGATTCCATAGGCAAACGTCTACTGGATGTACCTCTCCCTATTGAGTGCAATCCATAGCGGTTACATGAATCACCACATTAACTTGCGTTGTTCCTTGAGAGAGAGTCCTCTACTGATTAGCCACCATCTGAAGGAGTGAGGTCATTGTGGTCATTTGCTCAACCAGTGCGCTCATTGTATCCGTTGTTACATCGGCCCTTTCTATTCTTTCTTATTCCTGACCTTTTATCTCAAGCCCATTATCAACCCACTTGTCAGAATGTCGCGAGATGCAATCCAATATGTTCTTTGCTTTCGTATATGACTTATTCATTAATCCTCCTTCTGCAGAGGCATTGGCAACTGCTTGCGTAGATTGGTCTAAGCCATTGTAAAAAGTTTCCATAAAAATATTATCAGGAATCTTGATATGCAGACAGATCTTCACTAACTGCCGGAATCGCACCCAGGCGGTGCTTAAGGTTTCATAACCCTTTTGTTTGAAATTCAAGACATCCCTCCTCCTCCTTACGTTGACAGACGGAGGAAATAATCTATTCATGAACCTATCAACCAACTGCTCCCATCCATTAATTTCGTCTGGCTCTAATGCTTGAGCCCACCTCTTTGCTTCATCCTGCAATGTGTACGGGAATAGATATAGTTTAAGTCCTTCTTGAGATACACCAGGCATGGCGAATACGCTGCACATGTCTACAAAATTTGTCAAATGAGCATGTGGACCTTCTCCCCGTAATCCTCCAAATTGTCCCACATTCTGAATCATTTGCAGCATAATAGGTCTTATTTCAAAGCTTGCGTTCCCCTCAACCATGGGTCTTGAAATTCCTGGTGAGAAATTTAAAAAATTAGGCGCCGCATATTCCCTCATAAGGATATTATGGTCAACAGTAAGAAAAACTGGATCATGTGCTAGTAAATTTCCCATTTGATTTCCTGTGGGTGCCATATCTTCATTAGCCATACTTCTTCACCAATTACTTTGGCCCTGATGAACTCTTGCGTGAATAGTACACTTGATCTTTGGGTCCACTTAGAATCACTAGATCACTCCAACGCTCGCAAGCCATCAGACTACTCTCCGTGTTGAACAGCCAGTACAAAGAGATCTGTCCTGTAAAATACCAAAAACACACTCAAACAATAAACCGTTAACCAATCCCCGGCAACAGTGCCATAAACTTGTTGGGTCGAAAACATTGATGTGTATGATTGATGTTGTTCTATGCTTGAAAGGATGCAATACTACTACTAGATATGCGTTAATTATGGATGTTCACGTAGTATGCCATGCGTTGTCACAAGTTTCCTTACGATAGAACCAAATGTAATTCCACCACAAGTTTCTCGGTGTGATCCGAGGTCGAACACAGGGACTGTTTTAGGTTATTGTGGTATGTCTGTGATATATGCGACCAGCTTTTCAATCTTTAAAAGGGTGTTTTTTATATAAGTATATAAAATTGCGGTAAAGTAAATGAAAGTAATACAGATGCGATAATGAAAATAAAATACAGTAAACCTAAGTTAAATGATACAAGACACAGGCTTAATGATACACGATGCTGAGGTCAAGGCTAGCTCTGAAGGTTATGCAAAGAACATGGGATGCGGCGGCAAGTCTTATGAACAGAATAGAAAGAGAAAGATAAATAATATAAACAACGTAAGTCCTCAATTGCGCTGAAACTATAAATATGGTTCTGCTCTTCCCTTGGCGTACACCTTTCAATGATTGGTCGCACTCCCACGTGTCTGTGGTAAGACAGAGACTAACGTAATGAACGTAAGGTTGCTTCCATGTCTGGAAGTACTACTCACTTTAGTTAACGCATTCTTCTAATCTTTTCTCAATAGATCAGAAGGGCATCTTCACTTATGCTCTCGTAGGTGAGGATGTCGTCTAGCATGTTTTAGCTAAACGCATTTTATACCTTGAACACTGATTAAGTAATCGTTTTATTCATATTAATTATCAGGGGATTGAAAAGACATCATGGAGAAAGTGATTAATGGAGGAACAGAAATAGACAGAGAATGGTATATGAAAGCTATCGAAACATTTAATATGTCTATTAAGTTTTTGATACATGGTGTGTCAATGAAGAGATAAAGAGAAAGTGAAATACAACGATGAAAGAAATAGAATAGATACAAATAAGTGCCAACGTCTTGGCGCCGATTCGATGGAGATCTGCTTGCCTGATTGGATGGATCTGATGATAGGAAAAGCTTTCCTTTCAGGCTTGCTCAATCGGTAGCACACAGAGCTTCAAATCGGGTATTTGGCAGAATAAATCTGAGACTCACCTCTCGGCCTTGTCTCGTCTTCTTCCCGGATTTCTTCAATTAAGCACTCAGCTCAACCTTTTCTCTCAACACTCTAGCAGTAATTCGCCCCGTATCAAGTAGCATAAGTTTTCTCTGAAATCTATGGAGTATTTATAGGTGCAGGTCTTTGACTCCGATCTTGTGGACCCCACTGATTGTTATGGTAATTCTGAAGATGGAGGGATATTATTCCTTCTGTTATGCAATCAGATAGTTAATTCTGCACAACCGTTAGTTGTACACATGGCTCAATCCTCCGCTTTTGTGTTGCTCAGCTGCATCTTTCGATCGTGAGTTCGCATGCGGTGTTGTTTTTATTACCACATGCGGTTGAAAGTCAGCTCTAGATCGACTATTGCATTGCGCCGTCATTGCGGTAATCATCTCTTCATTGGTGATTGACGGGCGTAATGTGACAGAGATGCGTTGATCGGTTTCTCGTGAGCCTTGAGCGTAAGCGGTGACTTGGTTTCTTGCAAAACAGAGTAAAATTCGGCTTGTCTTCCATCTTTATGGTGTTAGTGGGTGTAATTGCGATCATTTATAATTATTGTAATTCTAAGCTAATTTCCATACAATCAGCGCATATATACTAACTTTTGGCCGCAATATCTAGATAAGGTGGCATAAATAACTTGTATTTCTACAAGTTATCACGGAGGTTACTCGTACTGAAAATCAAACATAAATACAATACTAGTTGTTGATGACCTGAGATTCGTTTTAATGGAGAAATGTTCTCAGTTTCCCAGTTCAAATGCAAACTGAAATGTTCGGGATGTCTATGACAGATGGGTCAAGGCTAATGAAAAGGCCTGAGCCTACATTTTAACAAGCATATCTGATGTGCTTAATAAAAAGTACGAAACCATGATCACTGCTAGAGAGATCATGGAGTCGTAACAAGGGATGTTTGACAGTCGTCCTCATTAGTACGACATGATGCAATAAAATATGTTTACAATTCTCGCACGAAGGAAAGGACCTCTATTAAAGAACATATCCTAGATGTGATGGTTCACTTCAATGTAGCAAAAGCGAACGGTGCTGTCAAGACGAGAAAAGTTAAGTTAGTATAGTCATGGAATCTATTTCGAAGAGATTCCTAACCTTTTGCACAAATGTTGTGATAAATAAAATTGATTATAACTTGACGACTCTCTTAAATGAACTCCAGACCTATCAATCATTAATGAAAAATAAAGAAGGGAAACCAAATGTTGTTACCCAAAAGAAGTTTTAGAAGGAATCGACATCTGGTACGAACCTTTTGACAAGAAGTCTGGTCCTTTAAAGGATAAAATATCCAAATGAAGAAAAAGGGAAAAGGAAAAAAGAAGGCTCCTGCTAAAAAGAGCAAGAAAAAAGTTACAAAAAGAAAATGTTTCCACTGTAACGAGGATGGGCATTGGAAACGAAATTGTCCAAAATATCTTGTGGAAAAGAAGGTTGAAAAGGCAAACCAAGGTAAATCTGATTTACTTGTAATAAAAACATGCTTAGTGGAAAGTTCTCATTTGACCTGAATACTAGATGTAGGCGCCGCTAATCATATTTGCTCTTTCATTTAGGAAACTAGTTCCTGGAAGCAGCTGACAGAAAACGAGATGACTTTTAAGGTGGGAACAGGTGAAGTCATTTCGACTGAAGCAGTGGAAGATCTCAAGTTATTTTCTGGAGAAGCATACATTTTGTTAAAAAATATGTATTATGTACCTAAGATATAAAGGAACTTAATCTCTATCTCCTGTTTATTATAACATATGTACAAAGTTACTTTTGATATAAATGAAGTGTTCATTAGTTCAAGAGGTGTTCAATTATGTTCTGCTAAACTTAAAAATAACTTGTACGTGTTAAAACCAACTAAGGAAAAATCTGTTTTAAATATAGAGATGTTTAGAACAGTCGAAACTCAAAATAAGAAAAGAAATATTTCTCCTAAATCCTATCTTTGGCACTTAAGACTTAGACACATAAATCTCAACAGGATTGAGAGATTAGTAAAGAATGGACTACTAAATTAGTTAGAAGAAAATTCTTTACCCCTATGTGAGTCATGTCTTGAGGGAAAAATAACCACAAGATCTCTTTTAGAAAAAGGTCTTAGAGCCAAATAACCTTTAGAATTAATATATTCAAACCTCTATGTCCAATGAATGTTAAAATAAGAGGAGGGTATGAATATTTCATTAGCTTTTTTTATGACTATTCAATATATAGCTATGTTTACCTGATGCATCATAAGTCCGATACTCTTGAAAAATTCAAATAGTATAAGGTAGAGGTTGGAACTTATTAGGTAAAAAGATTAAAACACTTCGATCAGATCGAAGTGGTGAGTATATGGATTTACAATTCTATAACTATTTAGTAGAACATAGAATTCAATCCCAACTTACTGCACCTGGTACACCACAACAAAACAGTATAGCAGAAATGAGAAATCAAACCCTGTTAGACATAGTTCGTTCGATGATGAGTTATGCTTAGTTACCTCAGTCTTTTCGGAGATTTGCAGTGAAAACTGCAATATATAATTTGAACATGGTTCCCTCAAAAAGTGTTTCAGAAACACAATATGAGCTGTGGAGAGGACGTAAAGGTAGTTTACATCACTTCAAAATCTGGGGATACCCAACACGTGTATTGGTGCATACCCTAAGAAATGGAGCGACGTTAAAAAAAATATGTCTATTTATAGGATACCCCAAAGAAATAAAAGGTGGTCTATTTTATGATCCCCAGGAAGAAAAGTACTTGTATTGACAAATGCTACATTCTTACAGGAATACCATATAAGAAATCATCAACCTCGCAGTAAACTGGTATTAAATGAGATGTCCAAAGAATCTATAGATAAATCAACAAAAATTGTCGATCAAACTGATCCTTCAACAAAAGTTGTTGACGAAACTGATCCATCAAATTCGTCTTATGTATTAAGAATGCTTTGACATAGTGGGAGGATTATTCAACAGCCTGACCGATATATGGGTTTGACAGAAACTCAAGTCATCATACCTGATGATGACTTAGAGGATCCATTGACCTTTAAAAAAATAATGGAAGATGTAGATAGAGACCAATGGATAAAAGCCATGGACCTTGTAATGGAGCCTATGTACTTCAATTCTGTCTGGGATTTTGCAGATCAACCAGATGGGATAAAACGTATTGGTTGTAAGTGGATTTATCAACCCAACAACTAAGGTTGTCTAAAGGAAGAGAAGAACAATAACTCCTTAATTACATTCTAACATAATTTTATCAAACACACACAAACAACTAAAGAAATAAACTCAACTAGTTTATATTTTGAAAAATAAGAAACACTATAAACGATAACTTACCAACAAAAAAGATCGTGTATATATATGTATGTATGTATGTATGTATGTATGTATGTATAAAATAGAGCAGCAACAATAGAGGCAACATTAATTAATATGATACCAATTTTTTTTTTTTTTTTTTTTTTTGCAATTCTCTAAGTTGCAGAGAAAGATAAGTATTGACAAGATATGAAAAAGGGGAAAGAATGAGACCACAATTTTCAACAACAAAAGCATTGATAGCTCTTAAAAAGAGCTATAATTCCTAGCTTAATTTAGGTTCGTTAATGAATTTTACATGTTAATTTTTCTATTTTTTAGGTATTAAGTACCGAAGGGGTAGAATCAAGCATTTGGAGTCAAACAAGGTTAATTTGAAGCAAATTGGGGGTACTTTGAACATCCGGGCATCAAATGAGGAGAAATGACTGCAATGCCTCTGACTATAGCATCACAACCCTCGCTTAACACTCCAATACACTACAAGAATTTTGGGCTTTAATGTTGGTTGAAAAAAGTGAAATCGGATGTATAATGTCGGTTTTTTTTTAAAAAAAAAGTGGATCTTTAATGTCGGTTTTAAACTGACATTGTAGGGGTACCTTTAATGTCCGTTTTAAACCGACATTAAAGACCCGCTTCACTTTTTCCTTTTATCCCCCCCCCCCCTTTCATTTTTTTCATTTCCCTCTCTGAAGGCCAAAACCCAAGCTCTATTACTCAAGATCATCTTCCTTTTCTTCGCTTTCAACACTTTAACTCTCTGCATTTACTTCACTTCTCACTCCAAAACCTCCCCCCCCCCCCCCCCCACTTTCCCTCATCGGAATCCCACTTCCGAAAAATGCTTCCCCTTCCCGGAAAATCCACATTCTTCCAAGCCCTAGCCCATCTTGCCTTCTTATCTCCCTTGTTCTCACTCCCTGGTCCCTCCCCTTTCCTGAGAGGCCTATTTCGGATTTTCTATTTCTGGCTCGATTCCTTCAATTTTTCACTGGTTAGTTCGACCTTTTACTGTTTCTTTTCACGAAACTAGAAATTTCTCTAACTGAAACTATTTTATCTGGTCTTTTTTCATGTTTCTCTCTTAATTTTCTCAGTGTTTCCCTATAATAAAGCAAGGCTATAACGAGTTATAGAGATTGAAATGGCAAAGGAGAAAATCCAGATCAGGAAGATCGATAACGCTACCGCGAGGCAGATCACTTTCTCCAAGCGTCGGAGGGGACTTTTCAAAAAGCTAAAGAGCTTTCCATTTTATGCAATGCCAATGTTGCCCTCATTATCTTCTCCGCCATTGGAAAGCTGTTTGAGTATTCCAGCTCAAGGTTTCTCTCTTTCTTATATTTTATTTTTTCCATAAACAAAAACTGTAATCAGTTTCCCACGTTTTCTGAGTTCTACGTTTCCTGAACCTACTTTAATTCCATTTATAAAGGATAGTATGTTACTAAAAAATGTGAGAACCGTGACAGAAATAAAGAGCTAACCGAAGAAAACACATGTAATTTGCTTACAACAATCTTATGGAAAAAGATGAGAACAAATAAGGATAAGAACTAATTCGATAATGGGTATAAGAGGATATTCTTGTAAAGTAGTGCCTCATAAATTTTGTCATAACAAACAGAAAAGGCTAAATGAAAACCATAAATCGTGGCTCGAGCCTCGCTTTCTCATCAACAACAAGGTTTATGGTAATAGTGATGACTGAACTTTTCAGTCACTCAATTCTAACTATTGTGGTTATGATAACGATGTTTAAGCTTGACTCTTTGATCTCTCTAAATTATAAAGATTGGAGTGGAAACACGAATTCATTATCATTAATTTCTTATTGTTTAGTCATTTCCTCCATTGATTATATTACCATATGTGTTTGACTTTCTAAAGCATGAAGGGAATCATAGATAGTCATAATTTTAACTCTAATAATCAATATTCGGAGGAGGCGAGTAGAATGAAGGAGTGATTGGAAGAAAGGAAGAGATGGAGTTTCCGGAATTTCGTAGTTGTGCTTTTGAGCTTGACGACGGTGAGGAGAGAGTTCTTGCCGATGAGAAGTTTCTTGATCGGTTCGTGCCGGAAGGGGAAGTTTAGAGGCACACTATGCGTGCATTGTTTGGATCGTTTCAAGTTATTTCTGGGAGTAATTTTGAATGCAAAGAGGTAGAATACAAGTTTTTATGGGTTTTTGGAGCTTTTTGTTCTTCCATTTTTGCATTTGAATATAAAATTTCATGGGATTTTGTTACTAACCTCATAATCAACTTTTGTTTGTTGTATTGGATTTTGGAGCATTTATTCTTCCATTTTTGGTGTTTTTTGAAGGTCCCATTTTCATATTAGAGTATTAGTTTTTTATTATCCATATTTAAACTAAAGAATATGAAGCTTTATGGGTTTTTGGAACTTCTGTTCTTCCATTTCTGCAATTTTTTAATTTGAAAACTGATGAAAACTAAGAGAGATGGTTTAGATGGAGTTAGAAGAGCTGGAGATATGTAATTGGCTATATCTATTGATATCAACTCTTGGAAAGGGTGGAGAGGAGATGGATTTCTACCCTATACTTTTAATGGTGTTGTTTGTGTGTTTTTTAGGTGTTTGGAAGGGGTGGGGAGGAGATGGATTTCTTGCAACAGCAAGGGATTCACGTAAAAATTGTTCCTGGTAAGTGCATTTTTGAATGCTTGCAGTTTTAAGCACAGTTTCTAAGTGTTTTCAAGTGACTCTAATGATATGAAAAATCCTGTTTGAGAAGTTATAGTGTGCTTATTTCTCTTTTGACCATATTGGATTAGAATGTAACACCCGCTTATGACTCATGAGTACTATTTATTTGTAGTTTAGATTTGATTCAAGGTGCTTGAGTTTGTGGGTTGCACTATGGTAGTTTTTGTGACAACTTTTGAGATTTGAAGTACATTGTGAGCTAAATTTGCTTATTGATGTATGTGTTCTTGAATATTTTTTTTTTTGGAAATTCTGATAGTTCTGTTGAGAACAAGTGGTTGTAAAATATTTTTGGGAGTGTGTTTCTTTGAACAAGTTCAAGATAAATTTTTGGTTTTGTTGTGGTAGCATCGTTATGCTGCCGAAAATTTTGAAAAAGAAGATTCTTGAAAAAGGAGTAAAGATTTTGAAAAAGAAGATTCTCTCATTTATTCAACTATTAAGTTTTCTTGTTTTGCAGGTGCAACAAAGGAGTAAAGATTTGGTATTGCAACTTCTTTATGCTTTTTCTTGGGGAACTCTAGATCCAACACATTCACTACAAGAATTTTGCCTTGAATGTATCATTTATGCACATTCCCAATAAACACGGTTAGTTGAATATGAATTCTAATCATATTTTCACTTTCAATTCTTTGTCTTAAACCTTTTTTGTTTGTGATCCTTTGAACAACAGTGGTCAGATAAAGATGCCTATAACTAGACACTGCTGAAGTTGGAGGGGTCTGTTCAAGAAGAATTATGAAGAGATCCATACTTACCAAGTGGAGAGGGACAGTAAACTCATATTGTTTGTAAAATCATAATGTTTATATTACTTGTAATTTGTGTTTTCAAGGCCTGAATTATTGTATGGCCTTTTAAATTATAATTTTATAGCATAATTTACGGATTAAATATAATAGATCTACAATCCATACATGAATAATATGCCATAGCCACAGCGTTCGATGATGATGTTTCATGTTATACTTTTTGACCGAAAAATGGATTCGGCAACGGAATTAAAAAAAAAAGGACAATAATTGATAAAACGGACAGATTCTTGACTTCAATGTCAGTTTAAAGGGCTTCATTTGATTCTTGGACTTCAGTTGCAAATGCAAATTTCATTAAAGGGCTTTAATGTCAGTTGCAACCGACATTAAAGACAGTGTTATTAAAGCCCTTTAATGTCGGTTTAAAACTGACATTAAAGACAATCGACATTAAAGGGCTTTAATAATACTATCTTTAATCTCGGTTTAAAATCGACATTAAAGCCCGAAATTCTTCTAGTGATACCACGCTAAAAGGTAGAACGCATGGATGCAGGGCAATGTTGCAACACTGCCTAAAAGCGTTATGATGCTGTGAGGATGAATGGAGTGACACCAGCACCTTGTCGCAACACAGCATCACATCAGAGTTGCAATACCACTCCAACGCTTGAGGGTTGGATCGACAAAAGCGTTGCAACACTCTTCTTAGTGTTGCAACACTACAACTATTGTATAAATATGTCCTTTTCGAATTAGGGAAGATGGGGGAGGAGAGTTAGACCGTCTTAGAGAGCTTGTTGCTCAATTTTGGCCATTCCAGGCCAAAACTCACCATTTTATTTTTAGTTTTAATCGTAAATCTTGGCATCGTGAGCCAGTTTTGATGGACGATTGAAGGCCACGACGTTGGTTTTTTAGATTGGTAAGGATTTTCTTGAATTCTTTGAGATTTGTAATGAAATTTTTATTGGATTTTTTTTTCTTTTTTATTTTCATTCTTTGAATTAATTTCTAGCACAAGCATATAGAATTCATGAATTGCCAACTAAAATCTCTTTGTTCGTCTTTGCTATGTGTGTTTTTTATGTCTGTAATTACATTGAAAGCATGCTCAATTCAGTAGCAATAGGTTTTAGTTTGAATTATGACATGATTTCTAAGCTATCTAGGATAACCTAATTGATAACAAAACCTAAACATTGTAAATGCATTAAAATAAAATTGACCATTCTTGCTTAATGTCTCAATCAATCTAAGAATGTAATACAATTAACTAAGTAAATTGTCTTTGTAACGAGCTTAGTTAATTTAGGGATTAACAACATGTTGATTCTCATTAGGGAGTTTGTATGGGCTGTCCCTACATTCGATTAGGCTTATGAAATAGTTAATTCATGATTGTTTCCATAATGAATTGATCACTAGATTCATAGAAAATTCTATGATCTCCAAACCGGTGAAGGTAGTCTGTGTTCAACCTCTCTCTTTCTTAATCTCTCTTACTTTTCAACACTCTTTAATTTCTGGATTTAGTTTTCCTATTAGTCAAACCAAAGTCCACATTTTTATCGCTTTCCATAATCAAATTTAGCTTTAGAGAGATTTAATTCTTGGCCTCTCTGTGGTTCAACCTCGTGCTTGCCACTTGTGTTACATAGTAGTATAAGTAGTAGTTCGGTAAATTTAGAAATATATATATTTTTGTTTGGTTAGAGGTTTAAAAGGACGTTAAATCTTTACCAACAAGCATACATAAAACTAAGTTTATTTCCACAAGGAAGCTGAGGAAGGACAATAAAAAAGAACACCGGTTTACAGAGCTGAGTTCAATATGAAATCAGAAGACAAAAGCACTAAAACTACTAGAAAAAGAAAATGATGCCCAAAATTTTTTGTAACTATATAATCTCAAGTTAGTAAAGCATTTAATCGTCCAAGTAAAGGTAATATCTCCAAAACTTCTAAGAAATTACACTAAAGCAACAAAATACAATGTTAACACAAAGTTCCACTAGTTTGAACTCCCTTTGAGGACTAGAGTTCTTTTGAAGAAGTAACTAATCTAATCTACTTCTTTTTATTTGAAGAAGCATTCAAAACACTTCATGCAACAACCTTGTCTTGTGACGATCTCTCTTTATGCTGTAGCCTTGCCTTAGCTTAATGGAAATACTCACTGGATTTTCCCACATGGACCAATCAAAACAACAAACCAATCTCATAATTTTAATATATATTCATTTAGCTTTTATATTATATATGTACATAACTTTACAAATACTTTGGAGTTGGCTTCAACTAGATAATACTAATTTTAATTTATAATATGATGATCATTTAGCTTCTGAACATAGGCCCACATCTGAGACAACGCCAGTTGTTGGATACTCTAACTGAGGTGAAATGCTAACGACTAGACGCGTCTGGCTAGGCTGCGCACGTGTACGTAGGCGAATGGTGAGATCGAAAAAACCCAGCAGTCGCCACCCTAGGATCTACTTGCTCTTCGACTGACGAAACCTGACGGTACTGTTAATCGAAGCGGCCGAACGAATAAGTAAATGAACGACAACTGCGTGTGTTGCAACAACAGTGACGTGCGATGTGGGTAATCGGAGCAATGTGTGTCTGTGTACAATGTCGGTTTAAAACCGATACTAAAGATCCTTTTTAAAGAAACCAACATTGTATTTCCATTTTAGTTTTTCCAATCGACATTAAAGACCATATTTCTTGTAGTGCTTAAAAATTGTAGGCTCTTATTCAGTTATCTATAAAGGTCATTCTCATCAATGCAAATTAAAAGATAATTTATAACAGGCAAAAATTCATAATTCGATCAAACTTTAAATTATGTACAATATAATAGATCCTATAAAATATTTGTCTTCTCAGGATTTTTTTTTTAAGGATCTTGGTGACACACAAATATGGGTATTTATTGGAAGGAGTTGAGAAAAATTGGGAAGAAGAAGAGGAAAAGGGAAAAAAGAAGAAAACAAATCCTAATCATTAATGTCCTATTTAGTAATCATTTGGTGTTTTGTTTTTTAAAATTAAGTTTAAGTTCTCCCCATTTCTTAGATTTGTATTTTTTTAAGTAATGATTGAATCCTTAGTCAAATTTCAAAAATAAAAATAAGTTAACAAAGGAATAAATTTGATTTGGTTTTTTAAATCATTGGTAAAAACTAGATAACAAATGAAAAAATTTGGAGGTGAAAGTAGTTCTATATACTTAATTTTAAACAATAAAAGTAAAAAAACTAAATGATTATCAAAGAAAGCTTAAAATGTCAAATTTAAAAACTAAATAAAAATGCTATTAAACTCCAATTTTATATACCAATAGTGTAATTTTTCTAAAATAAGTTCAATATACATGGTATAATTATAAAGCACAATTTATTTTCCATCGAAATCTAAATTGAAAACTCAACTTTAACTTTTCAAATAGTTATTTTTCTCAAACTCTCTCTAATTTAATAATGTATAAATGTAAGCCATTAGGAAAGCACAATCAACTATGTTATGCACAATCAACTAGATTATTGTCTTGTTCTAAAAATAAGGTCTAGTTTATCCAATGAAAAAGTAAGAAATCAATGGTAATATAGAAAGGTGGCCCATTTTAGTTATTTTAGATACATGGAGCTCACTTCCAAATCTGAAAGGAAAAAAAAAAACTAATTACGTTTGGAAATTACATCGTATTGTTACAATTATTGTTACTGTTTCAAAGGAAAAATATGAATTTTAACACCTTTACTAATACCGTTACCATGACTCTTACTGTTTGACCCTCAAAGTTAACGGTAATGGTAACATTAATTGTGACAAAATTCAAAATTTTAAGTAGACACGATTAAAAGCAATCCCATTACATTTGTGATTCAAGCTCATTACAATTGACCATCAATGGATTTCCATTCTGATTACATCAATTTTCATTACGGTTTGGTAAATGTAACCTAAGTTCAAATATTCTAATCAAAATGAGCGTTAGTCTACTAACATAAAACTTGATCTATCAACTTTAAAATTATACTTTTGGTCCTTAAAGTTTGGGATTGATAGCATTTTAGCCTTTATGATTTGGAAAATAATTTTTTTGTCATATAGTTGTGAGGACATTCATTTAATTTATTTTATATGGGGTTGATTTGATTTTCTTTTTCTTATATAAAAGGCTAATTGCATAAATAGAATTCAAGCCTAAAATAATAGAATATGTAGTACAAGGATAAAATAATTGCATATATAAAACAAAAAATAGTAAAAGGCCAAAAAATCCACGTCTAACCACCATTTTGCTTACTGCTTTATGATTTTCTCAAATTGAAAGCTATCACTAATAATTGCTATCAGTGGTAGCCGTCAATTTGAGAAGCGTGCTATCAGTGACTATCACCAATAGTTGCTATCAGTAGCCATCACCGATAGCTGCTATCAGTGGTAGCTTTTCAATTTGAGAAGTGTGTTATCAGTTGCTATCATTAATAGTTGCTATCAACAAAAATCATTGATAGTTGCTATCAGTGATAGTTGTCAATTTGAGAAGTGTGCTATTAGTTACTATCGCTAATAGCTGCATCAGTAATAATTTTCAATCTAAGAATTGTGCTATCAGTTGTTATGACTAATAGTTGCTATCAGTTGTTATCAATGATGTTGCTATCGGTGAATATCACTGATAGCTGCTATTAGTGACAACAACTGATTGCTGCTATCAGTGATAACTTTCAATTTGAGAAATGTGCTATCAGTTGCTATGATTGATAGTTGATATTGCTATTAATTATAACTTTCAATTTAAGAAATTGGCTATTAGTTGCAATAATTGATATGTGTCTATCAATGATAGCCAAATGTGGGTATTGTCGATATGTTTCTACCAATGGTAATGTTTTGATGCTTTTTGTTATTTAAATTTGATATCATGTTATACTTGTTTGTAAATAATCGAGGTATTTTGATTAATTTGTTGATACATATAGTGTGTTTGTATGTCATTATTGATGCATATAGGTATCAAATTATAGTTTAAAGTTACCACTGGAGTTGTAGTCCAAGTGAGAGTTTGTTGGGTTTTATGTCATAAAACTCGTGGTTTGTAAACAACAAAATTTATTCTGAAAATTCAATAAGTTGCTATTGAAAATATGTATTGTTTATTTCGTTTTAGAAATAAATCCAATAAACTAAAAGATCCATGACTATTACCTGAGTACTTAAACTTTATGTGGAGACATAAAAGTGGATCAGGTTCGAGTAAATAGTCAAAATGATCTATAATATATGAATAAGGTCGGGTGCCTTATTCTAGTAACAATATTGGATGCGGCCCACTCTGTAGTTGTTACAAGGAGTTGTAAAGTTTTACAGATAATGCGATCCTAATTCGTACATATTATGAAATGAGGAGTGAGTCTTGTGCAATGGGTTTGTACAAGATCGGACCACGAAATTAGTCACTCTTACTTTATAACGATGTTTATGTTTAAGACTGACTATTTCAAAACGATGACCTAGGCAACTTGACCTTAATCCTGAGCTAACTATGAACCCCTATTTATTAGGGATTATCCTTAGATTTGCATAGGTGAGGGTTGGCTCAACAATACCGGCTCAATAAACCTCCATTTCTGGGGTAAGATCGGGTAGATAGCTAAGGACATAGGGTGCAAGATGGAATTCACTCCTACCCGCTTTTAGGGATAATAGAGAGATTGTTCCCTTAAGCTAACTCCGAGTCTTGAACAAGGGGCCCCACCCCCTCATTGGCCCGAAAGGGATTCAATTTGTTGATGGGATCACAAAACAATTATTCATTAGAGGATTAGTGGAACTTAAGAAACAAGAGGTAATCTTGGGGGTAAAACAAACATTTGACCCAATCGTTATTACAAACAACCTGTGAAGGGTTAACTTACTAATCATAGTTATATCGAGTGGACATAATATATCTATAGTGAGGGGAGTGAAACTATGGGCTTTAGTGGAGTGACCCATTAGTTAACGAATAAGGATTAATTCGATGTAAAGAGTTTAGCCAATTAATCTCGAATCGTTGGAGCCCATGATCTGTAGGTCCACGAGGTCCCCCTACTAGCTCGTAAATGGATTAGCCTTAAAGTAGCGTGATAAGTTAATTTGAAACATTCAAATTAGAATTAAGAGAATTAGTAATTATATGTGTTATAATTACGCATTTAATTTTAGAATTAAGCGGAATTGGAGAATCAATTAATATTTAAATATTAAATTCATGAATAAAGACTCATGAAGGTGAAATTTGTATATAATTAATTTAATATTTGATATTAAATTAATTAGAATCAATTTAATTAATTAATTAATTAATTTTATTAGAAAATTAATTTATGAAATTAATTTTGTTAAATTAATAAAGTTTTAAGTTTTGAAAAGTAAATTGAGTTTATAAATCAATTTATAAAACACAAATTGAAAAAGATTGGAAAATGAAAAGTGGGAGAATTCCACTTTCTTCAACCAAGAAGCTCACTCGAAATCCACATTATTCTTGCTTCAATCTTCCAAGTATGAGGTGCTCTTCATGTAGCCTTCTCCATTGCATGATTGTCCTGCAATAAATATAGAAGATTGAAGTAGAAATCGATAATGCAAACTAATGCAATTTTTGAGTCTTTGCTGAAAAACTTGAAAGGTTGAAGAAGTAGTTCTTCAAGTTGCAGCAGTGTGCTTCTTCTCCAAATTCCCTTCATTCAAGCTTATTTTGAGTCCAATAACTCAATCTAAGGCTTCAAAAGAATAGTAGGGAAGACTTTACGATGGTTCACAACAAGATTTGAAGAAGATTTGCAGCTGAATTAGTGATTCAAAAGGTTCTACAAAGATATGATTTGAAACTCTCTTATTATTGTATGAGCATACTTTATTTATAGCCAAAATTGATGAATTAGATAGCTTATTGATCCTTGTTGCTTCTGCTGCATGCTGATATACTCCTACAGTTTGTAAATAATCAGAGTCTTTTGATTAATTTTTTGATACATGTGGTATGTTTGTATGTCGTTATTGATGTATATAGGTATAGGATGATATCATTCTACATTGATAGCTATAAAGGATATCATTGATAGCTACTGTAAATGATATTTTCTATTGCTATCAATGTAAAGGATATTACTAATAGTATTTATGTATTATGTAATGTTTGGAGAGATGAAAAGATTGAGGAGATGGAAGCAAAAACTGGAGAAAAAAAGAAACTAAAAAAATAAAAATAAGTTGGATAAAGGAAAGAAAATTTAAAAAAAATTGGAGAAAGAAAAAAAATTAAAAAATCAGAGAAATGAAAGAGAATAAAAAAAATAAAAAAAACCTGAGAAAGAAAATTAAATTTTTAAAAAAAAATGAGGAAAGGAAAGGAAATTAAAAAAAGGAAGAACGGAAAGAAAAAAATTGGAGAAAGGAAAGAAAATAAAAAAGGAAGAAGGAAGAAGAAGGCAAGCAACAAAACAAGGGAGGACAAAATTAGAAATTAGAAAAAATTTAAAATTTTAAAGAGGTATTATATTTTTAGACTTTTTCCCTTATTGTTCTATCTATTATAAATATGCTATAGAAAAATACATTTTTAGTCCTAGAGTTTTGAGTTAGTGTTCATTTAGTCTTGAGATTTCAAAATGACCCCGTCCCCAACTCCGAATCCAATTTAAATCCCCGATTTAACCCTCGTACCTAGTCAAATTGGGGATTCCTCGCCCCAATTGGGTCGGATACCGACCCCATGGAAAATTTTGTCATCCCTAAACTAAAGTGTCATTTTTTAAATCTCAACGTCCCCGACCCCGAACCCAATCCCTGCCCCCGCCTCGTTTTTTTTAATTGTTGATATATATATATATATATATTAAATAATAATAATAATAGTTAAAATTTAAAAAAATAAATAAATAAATAATCAGTAGCTGACAGCTACTGTTTTAGTGTGTGTCTATATATATATATATATATATATAAACTACTGAAACAGTAGCTTTTTTCAGTTTTTCTTTCTTTTTTTTCTTTAATTTTAATTTTTAATATAATAAATTTACTTTTTTTTTACTAATTTATAATAAAAAATAATAAAATATTTTTTAATGGTTGATTTAAACAAATATATGTAATAATAATACTAATTTATAATTTTAATATAAATATTAAATTTAGTTAACTTTAAATAATAAAAAAATGGGGAGTTTTTTTACGGAGACTCAAGTCCCTGAACGGGGATTCCCTGACCCTGACCCCGACTCCCCAAAATGGGGAATGGATAGGGATGAGGATTAAGAATCTCCACAAGGATGGGGAGTACATCCCCACCCTCCCCCAACCCGGTTGTCATCCCTACTTTAGTTCCATATGTTTGAAAAGTAATTCTAAATGGTCTGTGGAGGTATTGTTGAGTCCTATAACTATTTATTAATTTTAGGGGAAAAAATATCATTTTGATCCTAGCTAGGTTATGGTTCTAGTTTCTATTTGATTTTTATGGTTTAGAATGCTACATTCTACTCTTGATTTTTTAATTCATTTTCGATTTAGTTTTGAAGTTTTAAAATAATGTTATATTTTTAATGTTGAGTTTAGTTTGCATTTGGTCCATATATTTATCATTATTTTACATTTTTACTCTCAAGTTTTCACTATGTTTACTTTGATATCTTACGTTCACTTTTAGGTAATTTATTTTAATAATTGTGATGTGAAAATTTTAATAATGATGGAAAATTAGTATACATCAATTTAGTTATTGTTAATTTTCTTATTTTAAATTAATCAATAAACATTAATACAAGAGACTGAAATCGAGTATTTAGTGAATAATTAAGGATACAAGCGTAAATTTTGAAGCTCTATGGATAAAATAGATACAAAATTCAAAACTCAAGAGTAAAATTGTAACATTTGAAAACCTTTAAATAGAAGTTGAACCGAAAACATAAGATTAAATATGCAACATTTTGAAATCTAGCGATGAAATGAAAACTAGACCCAAAATCTAAAGGTATCTTTCCCTTAATTTTATATTGTATAATGGGGTTACATTTATAATGGTCGTAGAGAGAAAACAAGAGGAGGAGAATAATAATTAAAAAAAAATTAAAATACCATCTTTTAATGTCCATATTTTGAAGTTTGTCCAATTTTAGTCTTTGTAGTTTCAATTATCAAATTTTAGTCATGTATTTTCAATAAATCTTAAATTTAACCATCACCTGTACGGTTAATTTTAGAAAAAAACGGTTATCTAGAAGCATTTTACTATAAATTTTAAAAAATATTCATATATTGTATTTCTTTGAATGAAAATTATTATAATTATTTAATCAATTTAGGTCCAAATTAGTTTTAGGAGATTAAATTAAAAAATTTATTAAAAATATAAAAACTAAAATTTGCTAATAGAAATGTACGGATTAAAATCGAATAAACTTGAAAGACAAAAATGACCATTTAACCCAAAGAAAAAAAAGGGGCTTTAAATAGAGTTTGTGGGAGGACTTAGAAGAGAGATTATTATTATTATTATTATTATTAAAATAGTATTATGCAAAGAGGTTAGAGCTATCCAATTTTTATTTTTTTAATATTAAAAAAAAAAAAAAAAAAAAAAGGATTTTGTATTGTTATCTCCTCCATCAAGCATCTCTAACCAATAAAAGAGGAATAAATTAATAAAAATCAATCAATCGATCGAATCAATCAACTAATTGCGTCTTCCCCTCCTCCTTTGTTCTGTCCTTCGTTAAATCGTACCATATTTATTACACCAAAACAATGATCAAAAGTAATTCAACCAATAATATTCAATCAATTTCTACTCCCTCAATCCTCCCTCCTTTCCCCTTTCGTCCCTAAAATCTCATACAATAAATTGTCCAAAGCTCACCACCAATAAATGGGTGGCGTCGACAACGGTGAAGAACCCGAAGCCCTGCCGTTCATCGTCGAAACCCTTTCGTGCTCCCACGACCAGGCTGAAGAACAATTGATTCAGAGAAATGGTAAACACCATCCAAATTTAGGACAACCATTTAGTTTTTGGCTTTTTTTTTTTTTTTTTTTTTTTTTTTTTTTTTACATCTTCCTTTACGATAGTTTTCTTTGTATAAAACAAAAAATAGGGGATTTGAGAACGGCCATCGCTCATATTATTACCGGAGTGATCGGTGCTGGCGTGCTGTCTCTACCATGGAGTGTGGCTCAGTTGGGGTGGATCGCCGGTCCTGTGCTGTTGGGGGTGGTTTTTCCCACGGTGACTTCAGTATTGGCGTTTCTCTTGTGCGATTGTTATCGGTATCCGGATCCGGAAGTTGGACATTTCAGAATCAAATCCTATCCTCAAGCCGTGAAGTTGTATTTAGGTTTGTATACCTACTTTCTCTTTCGTCTCGTTTTAAAACACACTTTAAAAATTATTTTGAATGGTTGTCAAATGTTCCAATTTCTTCTAAAATGATTTTTTCTTAAATTAAACACTTGAAAATATATTCCAAACATGCTCTTTTTCTCTCTATATTCTTTTCTTTATAAGAAAATTTTCAAAAATAGAAAAATAAAAAAAATTATTTATATAAAATAATAAATATTTAATTTTATTTGATAGAGAGTAAAAGAAGTCTATCAATGTCTATTAATGATAAAAACGGATAGAAGTTTATTAATGTCTATTAGTATTTTTTTTTTCTATTTTTATAAATAATTTGATATTTTTTTTATATGTGATTATTAATTAACATGAGATAGAAAGATTTGTACTCTAAATTTTTGTTAAGAAAACACTCTTTCACAATTGAGCAAAACTGACCTTTTTTCTTTCTTTCTTCTTGTTAAAAGTTGGTTAACATTTCTTTTTCATAAAAGACAATTAAATTAATAGGAGGATTATGGGAGCCTTGTTATTGATTAATTTGGAGTTACTTCTTCTTTTATAAGTTTGGTCAAATAACTTTTTTTTTTCTTTTTTCAAAATAAAAAAAAATCAAAGTAGTAGGAGGATAATGGAAGCATTATTATTGACTAATTTAGAGCTACTTCTACGATTTTCTTGTCCCCTTTTTATTTAACATCTATGTCATGGCTATTTGATTTATATATATATATATATATATTAACGAAGCATTTAATTTTAAAAGAAATTGGGTGTTTGAGTATTTTAGAAGTTTTTCAAACGTGATTAGATTTAAAAATTACTTTTAATTAATTCAAGGTTGACTAAAACATTCGCTACTTAAAAGGGAATAAAAAACAGGAGGATTGGTATGGGAATAATGTACTTTTATAAAACTTATGAGTTTTTATCCTAACCATTCTTTTTATCATATTTGGAGTGGGAGATTCAAATCTATCTCAAGATCGCTAATATAAATTTTAGGTTAGTCGAGCTATGTTCATATTGACGTCTTTATCTAAGTTTTCGATAAATCATACCATTCGTGAAATTTTACTTCTCATCCATCCATTTGATAATCATTATGTTCACAAAAGATAATTTTATTGAAGTAATTTTCTTTTTAAAAATAATTGATTAAAAATTCAGTTGTTCCTTTAACAAATGTAAAAAATTCCTAATTAAAAAATTGGAAGGAATAAAATATAAATTTCAACAACACAAAATTAGTTGAATTAAACAAAGTCGTTATCACAGTGGATTATTAAAATTTTGTTTTCTTAAACATGGGTACGATATAAAGAAACTTTAATTTCATCATTAAAAACTACAATATTATATTCAATAATTTCAAAAGATACCTTTATTTTTTTAAAAAAATAATACTAATAAAAAAAATATGAAAGCACGTATTTAAGAAGGGAGTACTTTGTCTACATTTGATGAAATTGATAATTAAAGAAGTCGTCAATACCAGCTCAATCAACATAAAATGTATATTATTAACTCAAATATTGAGGTTTGAAATTCCACCACATATTTTTTGAACTTAAAAAATAATAATAATAAATAAATCAATCAATAAAAATTATAATGGACGATTATTATAACTAGTAAAACTGCTGAAAAATATTTAAATATAAAAAAATATCACAATTTATCAGTAATAGATAATTATAGACATATTGGAGTATGATACTGATAGATGTCTATTAGTGATTTTATTTTCTATCATTGATAGATGGTAACATTTTGCTATATTTATATATAAATTGACTCATTTTCTTATATTTGAAAACAATTCCAGTGAAATTCTAAAGTTTGACGATATATTTAGGAGAAAAATGGGAGCAAATATGTACGGTGAATGTGATGATCAGCTTCTGGTTTACAGACGTTGCCTATCTTATAACCACAGCTAGCAGCATTCGGTAATAATTGTTTTAATTTACATTTTAGTCCCTATGTATTTTTTCTATTTGGTCCTTATTGTTTCAATATTATCTATTTAAACATTTTTCAGTTTGTCAACTTAATAGAAATTTCTTGGGGTTTCTTCCCCCTTTTGTTGACTTTTTTTTTTTTTTTTTTTTAATTTCATCCTTATTCTTTCGCTTTTTTAGTCTTAAAACATATATTTATGATTAAGCATTTTCAATAAAATATTAATTATATTCCTAAATTTTGAATGTTATATAAATTTTTGAATTAATAATTGTATTAATTTAAATCTTAACTTATACACTCTTTATTACATCTCCATCTTGTTAAATATCATGTGAGACTTATAATTTGACCTAGCATTCAAATGCTTTCTTAAGAAAAGATTAAGATCATTCTAAAGAAATTGTGTGACTTAAACGAATACAATTTTTAAAAGTCAAGTGGTTATCGAACAAGATCATACATATTTGTTTTTCTGTTTTTCTAAAAAAAATGGAAATCAATGACCAAACATGAAACTCAAATTGATTATCAAACGAAACGTTAAAGATAACACAAACATGAAAATCAACCAAATGATCATGTAATCCAAAACAAGAAGAGTGAGTTTTAGGACCAATATTAAATGTTTGAATTTCTCTGAGGATGTTTTGTTTTTATTTCAGGGCAATTGAGAAGCTAATTTGTTACCATAGAGAAGGGGATGAAGCTTTCAATTCATGCACTGTACAAGAGGACAGTTCTTATCAAACCATAATATTTGGAGCTGTCCAAATAATGTTGTCCCAAATTCCAGACATGCACAACATGGGATGGCTGTCCATTTTTGCCACAATCATGTCATTTTCTTACTCAACCATTGCCATTGTTCTTGGGCTTTCTCAAGTTCTAGGTACCCTTTCTGTTTCCTCAATTATGTCTTTTTTTTTTTCTATGCACAATATGAATACAGTTATTTGATAAATAGTCCAAACCAAAAATTTAAAGAATTAAAGACATGTTTATTTTAATTTTTCATCACAAATATATGATGACATGGATATGATGTTGGTTTTAAACTGACATCATATCTAAATGTCATCGTATAGGTGCTGATATTAGAAATTGATGTCAGTTGTCTATCATAACTAATTGTTATCATATATTTACGATGATGGAGTTTTTTTTATGCCAATTCTTTACTCTCATTATAGTTTAACCATCATCATATCTTGATGATATCTGAAATGATGACGGTTTATATTATATTGTCATACGTCGGTCAAAATTGTTGTAGTGATGCCTATCATTTTTTAATTTATTTAGATGTTTACAAAAACTATTTACATGAGACAAAACCTCATAAGAAACTATGTGACTATTTACATTGCCATATATAGTTTAAGAGAAATAACTCGAGTATGTTATAAGAATTATGAGGTCTCCCCTATCTTTCTAATATGTGATCCTCATCCTACCCTTTAAGATGATGTTGTTTTTGTATTTACCTTTTTGGAGTCTTTTGTTTTTTGAAACCAAATACTCATTTGAACCTCGTGGGCTCTAATACCAAGCGAGCTAAACATGACGTTTCATCTCACGAGTCAGGATCCTTTATGGGACTAAATACTTATTTGAGCTTCATGAACTATGTAACCGTATTAGATTAATATAGAGTTTCATCTCAAAATAATTGACAACAAGATAAGTAATCAATACATTTGATATAATATACTTAGTAGTTTTCTCGTTTCTCAATATATGATTAGTTTCGTACACTATTTTGATTTTGATTTGTTTTCGAAATATTTTCTTCTCTTTTCTGTATGTTCACTTATGGATAATTGTAATTGGTAAAATTTTTAAGAACAATAACCAAATGTATAATATCATTTAAAAAAAATTGCAAATATAGCCAAGTCTATCAGCGATAGACTTCTATCGTTGATAGACTCTTACCAGTGATATGGTCTATCACTGATAGACTCCTACCAATAATATGGTCTATCACCAATAGACTATTTAAATTTGACCGTATTTGTAATTTTTTTTTTTATATTATGTCATATTTGCTAATACTTTGGGTCTAATGTCTATATTTGCAACTGTCTCTTCACTCATTGTTGAATTCATTGGTGTTTTTGTGGTTGAAAACCAATTTCCTCGAAAATATTTCACTATATATATGAAATTAGAATAAATATATAATTATAATTAATCAATTTAATTATGTCTCATTTGATAACTATTTTATTTTTAAATTTTTTTATTTTAAAAATTAAACTTATATTAACACTACTTCTACTAATGAGTTTCTTTTTTTAGATATCTATCTTGACAAAAGTTTTAAAAATCCAACCCAAAATCTTAAAACTAAAAAAATTGATCTTAAAGAACTTGTCTTTGCTTTTCGAATTTGATTAAAAATTCAAATATTTTCTTAAGAAAAAATAAAAACCATTTAACAAATCGAAAGAAGCTGCAAATAAGGACACGATTTAAATAAAAAACTAAATGGATATCAAAGAAGAGATTTAAGTTTTTGATATAGTTGAGACTTAAATAAAATGACATCAAACAGAAGGTCTTGAGTTCAAACAATTCTTTAGATTGTTATTTTCTCTCCAACTAATATTAATCGCTCACGAGTTGAGCTTCGTGAATGAAATGGATATCCAATCTATACTATTAACCTTTTAAATTGTGTAGTTAATTAATTACTCTTTTTCCTCTCATGGCTCATAAAAGCTTAATTGTTGACAGAGAATGGTAGCATCAAAGGCAACATTTCAGGAATCCCTGCTGCCAATCTTACTGAAAAATTATTTATAGCATTTGAAGCTATTGGAGATATTGCTTTTGCTTATCCATTTACACTTATTCTTCTCAATATACAGGTCATCATCTCCTCTTTCCTTCCCTTTAATTTAAGCTATAACTTTTAATTATAAAGTAGAAGATGCTTTTGTACTTATTTTTAAGATGATGTTCATGTTTTATTTGAAGAAAAATCTAGGTTTAAATCTAATCTTTACTCTTTAAACTTAATTTTATGGTCATTATTATGTGTGTTTAGTTTTTAGAACTATTAACTTTTGTTATATTCATTAATTTATTCCATGAAAAGTATTATTTCATTACTTGTCATTAAAACTAATTTCATTAATAATTAGTTAAGTTGCTAGTTTAATCTTTAAATTTGGATGCTTTAAGTTTGTGTTCAATAGATTTGTCCTTGAACTTTTTAAAATTATTGTGTGATAGTTCTTTTGAACTTTTCAATTTTACGTCTAGTAGATTCTTTTTATATTTAAAGTGTTCTTTTAAAATATATATATATGTGAACCAATTAGACATATAATAAATAGATAGCCATAGTGTAATTAGATAAAAATTTAATTTTATGTTCCCCTAATAGGCCCGTAAATTTGAAAAAACATATATTTAATACGACAGTGTTCTTTTAGACACAAAATTAAAAGTTTGGAGGCCTATTAAACCGTTTTAAACTTGAAACACCGTAATATACTAGCACTAAGCCATTTGGCTCATCATCTAATAAATGACTTAAAGAATAATCCATGACAAGGGATAAACTATATAGCCATTTTTATACCAAATTCTTGAAATCTAGAAAGTTTGTGAGAGGAAAATCCTAATATGCCCACAGAAATCTATTAAACAAACCATGTCAAAAGAGGTTAGTAGATCTAGATCTACCTAGAATCTTAAGTCGACCGAAAAATTTAAGCTGATGAGTGAAGACAACTTTAATATAAAATCTAATATTCTCCCTCACTCGTGGGCTTGAAATATGAAGAAGAGTCATGTAAGTAGAAATTAATATTAACAAAAATTCATGAACCAACCTATTCTAATACCATCTCAAATAGAATTCAAAACATATATAGTCGAGTTATTTTTAAGTAAAAAATAATTAAAAAAAAGGGAGAATTGGTGAATTGATTAGGATACATTGAAGAGTCCACCACCAGAAAACCAAACAATGAAGAAGGCTACAACAATAGCCATTTCAGTGACCACATTGTTCTACTTGTGTTGTGCATCCTTTGGATATGCAGCCTTTGGTGATGCCACTCCTGGAAATCTCTTGACTGAACCTGCCTTTTTTCACCACTTTTGGCTTCTTGCCTTTGCTAATGCTTGTGTTGTTCTTCATTTGTTGGGAGGATATCAGGTATGTATTCTGTTATTTCACGTTTGATAACGTTCTTGTTTTTTTTTTTTCCTCTTTAATTTTACTTATTTCAAAAAATTTAAATTGGGTTTTTGTTTATAGTTCAAGTTAGCTAAAATCCATGTTGTATTTAATTTTCAAACTAAAATGCCTAATCAGTTTGTAAATTTTTTATTTTGTATCTAATAAATTTTTAATTAACTTTCCATTTTGTAACTAATAGATTCCTAATATATTCGATTTTTTAAAAGAAATATTAGTTTATAATTTGATCTTTTAGACGATGTAAGATTATTCTAATGAATCCCTAAATTTTCAATTTTGAATGTTCGAGAGTGATTTGAAGTGGTTAAAAACAAATTTTTGTTATGTTCAAAATCACTGTAAAATATATATTTAATCACTATTTTTTACACTTCGAAGTACAATTTTCATACTATTAAAATTGATTCTATATGATTAAAAGCATTTTTCAGAGTGATTTTGAAAATGACAAAAATGGTTTAAATTATTTTAGAATTATTTACTAGATAAAATTGAAAGACCTATTAAATACAAAATTCAAAATTTTAGGAAATCTATTAGACAAATTGAAATCTTAAGGATCTATTTAACAATTTTAAAAGTATATGAACTTAATTGACATAAAATTAAAACATTGCATAATAAGTTCTTGAAAGTGCGTTTAATTTATTCTTTTCAACTTTCCATTTTTCTTTTTCTTTTTCTTTTTTGGCTTTTTAAAAAAAGTTTAAGAATATATGTTGGTAACTTTTTAAAGTTCACTAACCTATCTAATATAAAATTACAAGTTCAAAATTTATTAAATAATTTTGAAAGTACACAAGCACAAAAGTTGTTTAACTAAATTTGTAATTTAATTTCTATATAAAACTATTAAAAAAAAGTTGAAATTGAAGTTTTCTCGAATAACCAATTAAAAGTGTATCTAGAATGCATTTTCAAGTGTTTAATTTAAAAAATTAATCATTTTAGATAAAAAAATGAAGTATTTGACAACCACTCAAAATAATTTTGAAGAATTTTTTAACCATTTTTATAAAAAATATTTATAAAAAAAAGATTTTTTTAAAAAATATATTTTTTTTCTCAAATCAATCTAGAAGGATGCGGAATCGGTGGACTGTTTTTTGATTTATAAGAATTTCTCTATCAATGTTGCTAATTAGTATGGTTGATTTCAACTTGCACCATCACCCTATTCGATTACTAGTTTCGTTTTCAGTTCCTACGTTAGATGGTAAATTTTTGGAAAATATCAATATAATTATATCTCAAAACTTTAGATGTTATATTAATTTAAACCGTAAATTAATAATGGTATCAATTTAAATTTTGAATTTTTGTGAGCGGGTCAATTTATCCCCTCCATTACATTTCGTTTGAAAAATTCTCATGTAATACTTCTAATTGCATCAATCAAATCCCTAAGGCCCCATTTAATAACCATTTTGTTTTTTGTTTTTATTGTCGAAAATTAAGTCTTAATTTGTTATCTACTTTTAAGCAGTGGTTTAGAAAACAAAGCCAAATCTTGTGAACTAAAAAAATAGCTTTCAAAAAGTTGTTTTTGTTTTTGGAACTTAGCTAAGAGTCCAACCATTATAGTTAAGAAAAATGCAAATCATTGTAAAAAATGAGGATGAAATAATAGGTTTAATTTTAAAAAAAAAAAAAAAAAAAAAAAAAAAGCACCAAATAGTTAACAAACAAGACCTTGTTAGAATTTCATGGATTTACTACATACAAAATGGAAAGTTACCATTTTGACAAAAAAATTAAAAATTCAAGATCTAAACTTATAATTTAACTAAAACAAAATTATTATCGAACGAGGTCAATATCATTATCATAACTCGGTTTTCGGTTTTTCTTTTACATATTTATTGTGAGAAATGATATAAATTCCTCTCAACTTTCAGATTTACAGCCAGCCAGTTTTCTCAATTGTTGAGAGATGGACAAGAAGGAATTATCCAAACAATAATGTCTTTATGAACAGACAATCATCCATCAAACTCCCAATGTTGCCTGCCTTTAAACTACATCCCTTCAGGCTGTGTTTCAGAACAGCCTTTGTTTTATCAACCACTTATTGTGCTGTGCTTTTCCCTTACTTCAACCAAGTTTTGGGGTTGATTGGGGCTTTGAACTTTTGGCCTTTTGCCATTTATTTTCCTCTTGAAATGTTCTTCAAGCAAAGGAAAATTAGGGCTTGGACAAGGACATGGATTGCTTTTAGGGTTCTTAGTTTTGTTTGTTTTCTTGTCACTGTTATGGGATGTATTGGCTCACTTGAAAGAATCATTAGTACTAAGTTTAGCTAAAGTAATTGAGAATAAGAGAATACTTTTGTTTTTCTCTTTTTTTTTTTTTTCCTTTCATTGTGTTTCTAAGGTTGTTAATTATGAGAAAATATATATAATTTAATTTGTGGTTCAATATATATATAGTAGTCTATTTTTTTCTTTCTTTATCGTAATTGAGTAAAGATGTGTTTGAGAATGATTTTAATGATATTAATTTATTAATAAGTGATTCGTTAAAAATGATTTCAATAGAATCAATTGTTTTTCAATTATTTTAGGGCATTTTTGGTATTAACTTTTAGAATAAGTATTTTAAGCTAAATTATTTAGTTATAATTAGTTTTGTAAAAGCGTTATAAACCATGTTAATATAATTGGTTCCATACTAAGTGATTTAATTTAATTCAAAGTATTATATTTAAATGATTAACCTTTGTTTTCAAAGGTAATTTTAGAGCCATCAAATAATAGGAAAAAAATGTGTCACCCTATTGAAAAGAGATTTATGATCAGCAGATATATTATTTTTAGACAGAAAGAAATGTTTATGCAGAGGGAAGAAGTGATTGTTGAAATTCCTAAGAACCTTACCACTAGAATTGAGATGAAGAATCCTAAAAATTCACCTACACAAGACAACCCTCATGGTGATTCAAATGAGAAAAAGGATACCATAGGTGAGCAAGTTGAAAATGTTGAAGCTCAACCTGATTTGAGCTAATACTTATTAGCTATGGATAGACAAAGAAGGGCAATTGTTCCTTCAGGTAGGTATACTAAGACTATCTATATGAACCTAGTTTTGAATACTATTGTGGTCCCAAGTGACCAAGAGTCAACTACTTTTAATGAGACAATGAGTTACCCTGAAGCTAGAAGTTGGATAGAAGTTAATGTAGTAGGATTATGATAAATTAGGGTATTATGGTCAAATCCTTAATTGATTAGGATTGGGATTAGTTTCCATGATTGATTAGAATTAAGATTAATTTCCTTGGTTTATTAGGATTAAGATTAGTTTCTTTGACTAATTAGGAGTAGGATTAGTTTCTTTGATTAATTAGGAGTAGGATTAGTTTCTTTGATTAATTAGGAGTAGGATTAGTTTGCTTTCCAATTCTCTATAAATAGAGAGATTGTCTTCTTGTATTGACAACTTTTGATTCATAATAAAGACTTTGATTTTATTATTGGAGATTTCTTTTCTTTTATCTCCTAAGCTACATCAATTTGGTTTCAGAGCATCCGTCTGGGTCAATGTTGGCTGCCGCCGGTGGAAGACCGAAAAACTCTTAGCGACGTCGATCGCAAGAGGGAGCTTCGTGAGTTGTGTTCATTGTTGAACAGTCCACATCTATATAAGAGGAACCCTTTAAATTTTAAGAAAGGAAGAAGATATCGAGTTTTTTTTCAAGAGTTTGTAATAATGGACTATTACTGATCAAGTAAGACGAAAAGACAAAATATAGCAGTTGTTATAGGCAAGAAAGTCAAATTTCCTCCCAAAAGCTGTGTTGGAATTTTTAATCAAATGATTCAGAAGAAGAATTCCAACATAATAATTCCCTCCATGCACAATTTTCTCAAAGAACCTATCATTATCCACATTTGAAATTTGATTATAGTGATTCTAGCGATTCCGATGAAGATTCTAATGTAGTTTGGAATGGAATAACAATGCGACATTATCAACAAAGAGTCTGATGATCCAATCAATCCAGTTTCTTAAGAAATCGATGTAAGAATTGGAAGTTAGATGATTCAGAGTGTGAAAGAAATCAATGTAAGAAATGGAAGTTAGATGATTCAAAGTGTGAAAGAAATTATTATCATCAACATCAAAGAATACCTATGAATCATTCCAACACAAATTTAGAGGTCGAAACATTTTCAAGAAAACAAAAATATTCAAATAAAAACATATATCAAGAGGACCTTCGAAAGAGAATGAATGAAATTTGGATTCTTTTGGAAAAAAATTCAAGAAAGGCGTAATTATAATCTTCAAGATTTTTCAAGAAACCATCAAGAATCACATTTAGTCAATCAAGAAGATCAATAACTCATCCAAATGGGTTGTGAAATTACGAAAAAAAAATGAATGGAGTAGAACAAAAGAAAAAAATCAATTGAAGACGGGTTGATTAAGAAAGGTAGAAAGATCGAAGAGGAGCTTGTGTTGGAAGAATAAAAAGTCGATGGGACTAATACATTCGAACCAGATGATGAGGAACTATTAATTGATGAAATCAACGATGGAGGTGTTAAGAAGATGAAGCCACTGCAAAGAATGTATCTAATTGGTCAGATCAATTAACTGAGCCACACAACCAACCACAATTACCTCCACCGCAAGAGAATAGAGTGGAAGTTAGCCTTGACCACCAAGAAATACAACAAGAGAATCAACACCACCTATGTTATACAAAAAATGTCCAAGATTTACCAAGAATCGTTTAAGAACAACCAAGATCAAGGTTATATTAGAGGAAATACTGGGAGGATGTGAATTCTTTAAATGTGGAAGAAAAAGATACTCTTGGGCAACCTAAGTAAAAGAAAATTGAAAATGTTTTTCCTCTATTCCTTAAGGAGTCCACATATAATTTAACAACAAAGTATTTTTTATTCTTGGGCTCATTGATGAAAGTATTGATGGAAATAATTTTCCCTTTTAAGAATCATATATTCGATATATTAACGTGGTTCGTAAAAAAAATGGTTGTTATTGGTGCCTGGTGTTTAGAGATGTGTCCGTTTGAGTGGTTTACTTTTTTATTTTTATCTTCAATTTTGTTTTAAAACTTGAAGAAGAGTTTTTTTTTTTAGGGATAGAATAATGTAGCAGGATTAGGATAAATTAGGGTATTTTGGTCAAATCCTTAATTGATTAGGATTGGGATTAGTTTCCATGATTGATTAGGAGTAGGATTAGTTTCCTTGGTTTGTTAGGATTAGGATTAGTTTCTTTGACTAATTAGGATTATGATTGGTTTCTTTGATTAATTAGGATTAGGATTGGTTCCCTTTCCACATCTCTATAAATAGAGAGATTGTCTTCTTGTATTGGCCACTTTTGATTCATAATAAAAACTTTAATTTTATTATTGGAGATTTCTCTTCTTTTATCTCCTAGGCTACATTAGAAGTAATGAGTGGGGAGATGAAATCACTAACTATGAATGACACTTGAACCCTAGCTCCTCTTTCTAAAATATGCAAGTCAATAGCATTCAAGTGAATCTACAAGCTAAAAGAGGGTGTGACAATTGATCAGAAGCCTAGTGATAGCACTGGAAACATGCTATTTTCCTCTACTTAACTCGGGGTTGTTAAGCTGCTTAATATGTTTAATTCGATTGCTTTGTAGGACTCGAGTGTACAAGCATTCAAATGAAGCATCCAGGACAAAAAGACGTTAAGATGACCAAGAAAGAAGCCCATTTGAACAAAGGACGAAAGAAGACCAACTCATTAAAGCTCTCTGCCCTGTCAAGCATTCCAACAATCCTCCAAAGCTTAAGCCCAATGCTCGCTCATAGCTTGAAGGAAGTAGGCTCAAGTGCAGGGCAACGCGGTAATGCTCTCCCTAGTGTTGCATAGCTCTGAAGATGGAACAATGCCACCGTTCCAACGCTCAAGTCCAATGCTTGAAGGCAAAATGGTAGCGTTGCAACACTACGTAGTTTGACAGACAACCCTCCTCCGCACGGGCAACCAAGTGTTGGGGGCAAGTGTTGTGACGCTTTCTTGACGCTCAGGTTAAGCACGCTGCAACGTTGCACGCTCTCCTATCGGATTTTATGTCCTAAAACTCGTGGTATGTAAACAATGGAGCTTATTTTGAAAATTCAATAAATGTGTTATTGAATAGATCTATTACTTAAATAGAAATCCAATTAACCTAAAAGTCCCTTGACTATTGAATGAGTACTTGAACTTTAAGTGGAGACATAAAGGTGGATCAGGTTCGAGTAAATAGTCAAAGTGATCTATAGTACATGGATAAGGTTGGGTACCTTATTTTGGTAACACTATTGGATACGGAATGCTCTATAGTTATTACAAGGAGTTGTAAAGTACTACAAACGAAGTGATCCTAATTCGTTCATGTTGGACATGAGGAGTGGGGGTGTCCTTGTGCAAAAGAGTTTATACAAGATCGAACCACGAAATGAGTCACTCTTACTTTATAATGTTGTTTACTGTTTAAGACTGACTATTTCAAAGCAATGACCTAGGTAACTTAACTTTAATCTTAAGCTAACTATGAACTTTTATTTATTCGAGATTGCTCTTAGATTTGCATAGGTGAGGGTTGGCTCAACAGCGCCGACTCAATATAACTGTCATTTCAGGGGTAAGACTTGGATCGATGAATATTATCTTTCTTTGCTCGGGTCGTGGGCTTGTACGATGATGCATTCCCGAAGTCCAAACACCTAGATCTAAGACCAGACTTGTGGCTAAAGACTTTACACAGAGAGGGCATTGATTACACAGAGATATTTTTACCAATGTTTAAATAAACCTCTATCAAACTTCTATTGTAATTGGTTGCTCGGACTAACCTAGAATTAGACCAGCTAGATGTCAAGACTGCCTTCTTACATGGACATTTAGATGAGACTATATATATGTGGTGCAACCTAAGGGATTTGAGGTAAAGGGGACAGAGGACCTCTATTGTCTTCTAAATAAGTCTATCTATGGACGTAAATAGTCCTCTAGATGCTGGTACATAAGGTTTAATAACTACATAAAAAGTATTGGGTTCCAAAGGAGTGCCAATGATATATGTACCTATGTCAATTTATCTTCCTACAAGGACAAGATATATCTACTTCTCTATGTTGATGACATGTTGCTAGCAGGGAGCTCTAAAGAAGACTTAATTCATGTCAAAGAACTCCTAAATAGAAAGTTTGGCATGAAGGATATGGATCAGCTTAGAAAGATCCTTGGGATTGAAATAACAAGTGAAAAAAATTCTTTTATTCTAAACATCAGTCAAGCTAATTAGTGTGAGAAAATTATCAAAATGTTCAATCTATCCAATGTCAAACCTGTGACTATCCCTATAGCACAACATTTTAAGTTGTCTTCAGTTAATTCACCTACAGAAACTGACTTGGAACACCTAAAACAGATGCAAACAATACCTTGTAACCAGAAAATGGGTGGTTTGATGTACTTAATGATCTCAACAAGACCAAACCTCTTCTATTGTGATAGCTTAGTAAGAAAATACATGTCTAACCCCGGTAGAAGACATTGAGAGGCCACTAAATGGATACTAAGATATTTAATATGGTCTAAGAATGTTAAGCTAACCTATCAAAGCATACAAGAGGCAAATCTAGAGCTATATGCCTATGTTGACCCTGACTTTGCAAGGGACTTAGACAAGAGAGGTCCGTATCAGGCAATATTTTCTTACATGGCCTTAATTTGCTAAGTTGAAAAGGTAATTTACAGTCAATCACCGCGTTATCAACTACAGAAGCAGAGTACATGGCACTAGTAGAAGCAATTAAAGAAGGATTGTGGTTAAAGAGCTCGATGGTAAACTTTGGTATATCTCAATCAGTAGTTGGAATCTACCATGACAACCAAAGTGCTATCCATCTTTCCAAAAATCCACAATACCATTCAAGAACAAAACATATAGACATCTAATACCATTTTGTTTGAGATAGAATAGAAAAGGGAAAGATCGTGGTGCTAAAAGTTCATACCTCTGAGAATGTAATTGACATGCTCACGAAGCCAATTCCTAAGCTCAAGCTCCTCAAATCTCTTAAGCTGATCAATTTCTGTTTACCTTAAAAATGGTGAATACAAGTCAGATCTAGAAGGAGAATGTTACATGCATAGGGATCAAGGTGGAGATTTGAAGAAATTTTATCTCCAATGACTCTATTTTTAAAATAACAAACTCTTGTAATAGATTTACACCATATAAATACAGATCTATGTAAAAGAGAGAAGTAAGAGTGTGAAATCTATATTAGAGAGTTCTTATCATCTTTATAAGCCTTCTAATAAAACAATCTTCCCCTTCACGTGGATGTAAGTTGCTCAAACCGAGTCACGTAACCCATAGTCTCTTCTTTTCCTTCTTCATTCATGTGTGTGTTGTTCTTCGATTCCTTTGCAAAAATGCCATAGAAATAAAAAGAGAGTTGGAGAGATTTGAGAGCTTTTTCATACTTGAATGTTAGAGAGAAGGAGAGTAGAATTACCTTTCTACATAGACTGAAACGAATCAATCTCTCCCTCATGTGGCTCAAGGATCTCTGCAACGTGGCCTCACAGAAGCCACATCTGGCAACTACGTCTCTCGCTTTGGATCAACTTCTCCACAAATTTAGGCCTGCAATCAGATTAAAAGCCCAACAAGCAACAACTTACATGTTGCTAAAACTTATTTTTCAACGACAATATTAACACCATTGTAAATTACCCATTAACAATGCCTAGAATGTTGCCAAATGTGAGATTTTAGTAACGCACACGTGTCAGTAAAACTAATGTTTTAATGGCGCACAAAGAACGTGTTCTAAAAGTATTGACTACGAAGATACAGCAAAGGATACAACGATGCATGCTTAGGCGTAGCTAAAACATTTAGCAGCCTTTTTCAGCTTTTAGTAATGCTTTTTTTGCACCACTGAATGTGATCTGTCTTGTATTTTCGTGGCGTTGAAATGTTGCAAGGCAGCACCATGGCGTCAACATAGAACCCAACCTTAGGTTGTAACGCTGCACTCGAGATGTAAGGTACTGCAACCCCACTTTTTTCAGCTTCTTAGCCCTATTTTCTCTCCTTTTTGCATGATTGCCCCAAAGTCCTCATATTTGAACTTTTAAACCAACTTTTATCCCATTTCTTCACAACTTGCTCGTGTAGCTTGGCTTCCTAAAACTTACAAAATTAAACACATTAAACCATACTAACAAGCAATAATAACTCTAAATAAGAAGCAATTAAAGCACTTTTCAAGTGTTTTTCACAAATATGTCATTAACCTATTTTAAATTTTAAATTTTTTATGAAACTACTAAACACGAAGTTAAAATTTTAGGATTTTGTTAGGCATAAAATTTAATTCTAAATCTAATAGATTAAATAATAATAATAATATAAGGGACTTATTAGATAGAGAGTTAAAATTTTAGAGACCTTTTTTACACAAACTTAAAAATTCATAGACTAAACTTGCAATTTAACCAGCATGTATAAAATTATTATCAAATGAGGTCATATTCAAGGTTCGAAATATTGATGTCAATCGAGGTCTCAATTTTATGAAAATATAGATGAAAATTTTGGGAAGCTTTATGGAAATTGATTGAAATTGTATAATTAGTTAATGAAACTTTGATTGTGACTGAATTATACTATAATTCACCATTTTTAATTATCATATCTATAAGGTAAAACAAATTTTAGATGCATATTGTAACATATGCGTATAAATGTCGATGCAAGAGCAGAAATTTTAAAAAAAAATTGAAAAATAATTACAAAATAATATCAAATAAATGAAAAAATAATTACAAAATAATATCAACTCACTACTACAAATTTGGCCTTGGTTGATGGACAAAAAATGTCAAAAAAAATGTCTATATTGATGGGCAAAAAAATCAAGAAAACCAACAAGAAAGTTTAACCATCAAGAAAACTAGTTTTGTTGACGGCCAAAAGACATCACAAAAAACCTTTTTGGCCATCAAGAAAGGATAATTTGACGTTTTTTGCCCATCAACTACATGAAAAAAATCGTCAAGAATAATCCTTTTGTTGATACTTTTTGAATGTCAAAGTAAGGTAATATTGACATTTTTTGTCCATCAACTATTTTTTAAAAAACGTCAAGAAAACCTTTTTTATTGACGTTTTCTACATGTCAAGAAAACTGTTTTATTGTCTATCAACGGATTTCTTATATCAACTATACACTTTTGTTGACTTTTTTACTGTCAACTGTACCAATTTGAAAAAGAAAAAAAAAGAAAAAAAAAAAAAGGTCATTGAGACCCCTCATATATGCAACTTGTAATTGACCCTAAACAAGCTTTTAACCTAAGATTTGCATTTACACCAAAAAAGCAACTCATGCTACCTTTGTCTTTTTTTCAGAATAATCATTGTACCTGATCTATACTTTATACACAAACAACAAAATACACCAAATCACTTACATAAAATTTGTAGCACAACTACAAACCAACAATAACACCACTAATAAAGTTTGTCTTCTCAACCTGTATTAATAACTAACAAATATCTCAAATCACTTAAATAAAATTAGCTACACACCTGCAAACCAACAACAATACCACTAACAAAATATATTAATTCTCCTATACCAACATTTACAAAACCAACTCAAATTAGATGCAATTTTTGTCAATAATCAAATAGCATAAAAATGTACTAAACAATCCAACTTATTAACTTGGAATTTTAAATAATATATTACTGCAAAGGAAAAGAGGAAAATATTAACCAAAGTTCTTCCAGCTCGTAGGTTTAAATACATGAATTGAATGATAGGGAGATTAAAGAATCAGCTTGGCACTTAAATATGGTTATTATGAGGGAGATTTGTAAAAAATAACATGTAATTTAAGTGGACCAAGCCCAATGACATTTTGATAAATAAATCATTGTGGCATTTATGTAATTAAAGCCCAATGATAATTTTAAAAATAATTCAATCTTGTCAATTGTAGTAGGGATGTACATGGGTTAGGTTGAGGGTATTTTTCGGACCAACCCGAATTTTCGGGTTGGTTGGGTTGGCAACTCAAAGAGCCCAGGTTATAAATTATTTTTTTTCTTTTTAATTAAAAATATGTAAATTTATATACAACACATGACTAATAACTAAAATCTCATAAAATTCAAATGCTAAATACCAAATATATAAGATATTTATTGCAAACTTCAAATAAAGACAAATATCATAATAATTTTAAATATATATATATTTAAAATTCACAAATTAATCAATACAAAGTAATTAAATTTTAAATAAAGAGAAATATACATAGTATATTTTATTTTTATATATATAATTCGAGTTGAATTGGGTCAACCCAAATTTTTTATAGCCAACGCACGACCCGACCCGACCCAACCCAACCCAGCAAAAATAGAAAAAATTTAACCCAACCCAATCCAAAAATAAAACTAACTCAACTCAACCCAAAAACAAAATTAACCCAATCCAACCTTTATATTTTAGGTCGGATAGTCTTCGAGTGGTGGATTATTTGAACATCGTAAATTGTAGGGTTTCATCGTGAGATACAACTTTAAGGGGGAAAAGTGTGGCAGTCGTGACATAAACACCATCTTAGAGAGAGAGAAATTTCTGCAGAAAGAGGAAGCCGTGTTTTTTGGGTTTCTCGGTCGGAAGACGTCGACGCTGGGGTAGTTCTCAGCCGTGCAGTCCTCGTTCAGCGGAAGGTGTCAAACGGTCTTGTTTTCGACCGTGTGTAGTCCGCTCTGCAGTGTTTTTCCAACCGCGTGGTCTCCGATTGAGGGGGTTTCGTCCGGCGTGTGGGCTTCAATTTCAGGGGCTGATTTCGGACGGGTTTGGTTTGCGTTTCAGAGGCTATTTTTCAGCGCGTGGTCTCTTGGTATCCGTTGGTGTTTTGGCCGGAAGTGTAGTCGAATTTGGCAGTGTTTTGCTTGGCAAAGAGGCACAAATGGTTGCTCTTGCTAAATTTCTGTAATTTGTAATATTGATTGCTCTTAATAAAATTTGATTCAAACTGGTTCTCAGAGTAGATTTAGACCAAATTGGTTGAACTAGTGCCTTTCAAATTTTACAATGAAGTAACATGTTCATCATTATCCTTAATCGTTCTGTCATGCTTCCTATATGGGTTTTCAATTTTGAATAATTGCAATATCCATCTTCCTAAGTTAATATCCTGAAAATAATCCAAGGTTTTAACGTTAGTCATAATGATTATGAAAATGAGACATAAACACATAGATATATCAAGAAACTTACGATGGACTTTGATACCTAATCTTCCAAAACACAACATAAATCCATTGTGAATTTGTGCTTTTTAAGAGGTGGTTAAGAGCCGAAGTTACCGAGCACAGTAATTAATAACTTAAAGAGTGAACGACAACTTGGGGGTTATGGTGGATGGACGTCAAGGGTGGCAATGCTCTGCATTCGTGGGTTGCTAGGCACGAGGTAGAGTGAGAGAGACAGAATCGAAAACTTACCGGAGGCGGCGTGAGGGTGGCAACGACGGACAGTCGCTGTGCAGATGGCGTACCACAATGTAACATATTCCAAGTAGTCATTATCAATGGCGAGGAGGCAACGTGGAGGGTTTGCAAGCGAGAGCTCGATTTGGGGGGTGGGGTCTCGCCTGCTGAAGAACAAGAGGGAAAATATTATATACTTTCCTAAGGGATTTGAGATTGGAAAAGAAGTTTGAGGCCCAAAACGATATCGTTTTGGGCCGTTTCTTGATAAGCTTCGCAAATCATTAGTAGCACTTGTCTTGACCACCCACGCCAAAATCGCTCATGATTTTGATTTTGGATTGCATGGGTAGTAATATATCTTTCTTAACCGGTATTGACCGTCAACGAAGGTTTTTCTTGACGTTTTTCAGCTGTCAACGAATTCAAAATTTCAAAAATCATCATTTCGACAAAACTTACGTATTTTTGTATCAAGAAAGACATTTTTCTTAATGTTTATACACGTTAAGTTAAATATAAATCTGTCAAGAAAGATATTCTTCTCGATAGTTTTTTCACATGACCATCATGAAAACAAAATTTTTTGTGCGTCAAGAAAGGCCAAATTTGTAGTAGTGACTATTGGTTAATTACAAAATCAAAGACGTGAAATATTTGCATAAAAAATAATTGTAAATTGTTTATTATCAAATAAAATGGATAAAATGAAAAATCATAACATTAAACTTATGTGACATAACATACTACGGATATCAAAATCATAACACTGAACATAAGAGTGATATAGAAAGTAAAACATAACACAACATGATGGAAAGAAGAAAAAGAAAACTTTGCATGATATATAGAGTTGAGAGAAAAGTCACATCAATTCAAATTTAAAGTGAAATGATGTAAAAATTCTCTCGTGAAGTGAAATTAAGTTGTGGTATGACGAAGGTGCTAAGAGAGTGTCAATTTAGTTGGGATTCTCTGGTGAACCTACTGACCCAATATGTATCTTTCTCCAAGAAAATTCAATGAAAAAAATATTTGAATGAAGTTAAAATATGTGGTTACTTTGAAAATACAATATTTTATGGTAAAAGAGAGGGAAAAAAACTTCCATTGAGCTAGCCATAGTGGAAAATTGCTCGAAATTTCGGTAAGGGAATTTTCCCTCAATTTCTCCAAATTTCTTGAAATTTCAATATTTCCTTCGAAATTTTGGATTTTTTTTTTTTTTTTTTTTTAAGCAATTGACTATGCTAGTCCAATGGAAGTTTTTTCTCTTTTGCCATAAAAAAATATATATATATTTTCAAGAAACCACATATTTATTTTTAACACTCAATTTTTTTCATTGAATTTTTACATCATGTTATCTCAAATTGGATTGATGTGAGTTTTTGTTTCTTATACCATCCAAAGCTTTCATTTCCAAGAAATCAAAATTGAGAAATAACATATATTTATTTTGAACTTCATTCAAATCTTTTCCATTGAATTTTCATATCATTTAACCTCAAACTTGAATTGATGTGTGCTCTTTAATGTTCCTCTCATTTTCTCTCAAGCTCTATCTACTAATAGAGTTTTCTTTTTCTTCTTTCTTTTTCATTATGTTGTGTTATGTGTAATGTTATGTTTTTTGTATCTCTCTTATGTTTAATATATGATTTTTATATCCTTATATGTTAGGTTATGTAAGTTTAATGCTATGCTTTTTCATTTTTGTATCCACTTCATTTTATGATAAAAAATTTACAATTATCTTGTACATAAATATTTTGTGTCCTTTAATTTTCTAATTAATCACCAATATTTGCTATTATTTTGTAATTATTTTTCCATTATTTTTTAAAATTTTGCTTTTGTATCGACATTTACCCATATATTTTACAACATACATCTAAATATTGTCTTACTTCATAAAAATGATTATTAAAAATTGGTCAATTATAGTCTAATTTAACCACAATCAATGTTTCATTAACCAATTATAACAATTTCCATCCATTTCATCAATTTCCATAAAATTTTCCAAAATCTTTATCGATATTTCCATAAATCGGGACCTCGATATTTCCATCATTATTGATCTTTCAAACCTTGAAGCTAGCATAGCTAATTAAAAAGAACCGAAATTTCTACAAATTTCGAGGAATTGTGAGAAAATCAAAATTTTCCCCCTTACGAAACTTACAAAATTTCAAACCTATCGAAATCTCAAAATTTCAAGATTTTGACCGAAATTTTCCAATATGGTCATATCATTGCAGTTTTATAGTCTCCTTTTACATATTTATTGTAACATAAAATATATATTCCTCACCAATTTTCTCCATGGTTGAGAGAGGAGAACAAGGAAACATCCAAACAAATAATGCCTTTGTGAACAAAAAATTCTCTACCAAACTCCCAATGTTGTCTGCCTTTAAACTACATCTCTTCGGGTTGTGTTTCAAAACAGCCTATATTTGGTCAGCCACTTATTGTGCTATGCTTTTCCCTTACTTCAACCAAGTTTTAGGGTTGATTGGGGCTTTGACAAAGACATGGATTGCTTTTAGGGTTCTTAGTTTTGTTTGTTTTGTGCTCACTCTTATGGGATGTGTTAGGTGTGGGAAATCTCTACAATCAAACCGTCACGAATTCTAAAGCCAAACAAGTAAACACTAAAATATTCCGCCATAAATTAAGAATTTTGAAAAGCCTGTAACTTTTGGGTTTATGCATGTTAACATTGTCCTTAGAGAAGACGTTCTAGGAATTTTGTTGTGTTTGTTGGGCCATGGTCTCCATTGAGTCAAAGTACCGTTTTTGTAAACCTGGAAAATTCAGCGGACAAAGTTTCAAATGTTGACAGCAACATATGAAATAAAATACAATTAAATCCTTAAGATGAAAATAAAATACAATAAAATATGAAAATCAATTAAATTCTCAAGAATTGAAAACAAGAGAATGTTTTGTTCTTAATTTCTCTCATTGTGTTTCTAAAGTTGTTTATGAGAATATAATAAAGTTAAATTTGTGGTTCAAATATTATATATAGATGGTATAGTTGATGTGATTTGAACCTTTTTTTTTCCCTCAATTTACACCTTAATGCTTTGAAAAGATTTATTATCCTATATTTATTTGAGTAACGAGACCATAGTCAAAACTACTTTTTTTAGTGTCAAAATTATTTTTATTTTAGAATAATAATATTTTGCAATGCTATCCAAATTTCTTTCAAAAAAAATATCACATTTTCACATTTTCAACAAGTGATTAAAATCACTTAGATCATTATTTGAAATAAAAGTGATTTTTTAAAAAATTAAATATTAAGCATTTCGAAAATCACTTTAAATTATAAGAAGTTTTCTTTTAAAATTATGGAACCAACATTAAAACGATTTCTTAAAAAAAAAAAAATAATTAAATCACTTTTGCTATTCCAAATATGCTCTAAAATTTGACTTGGTCTTGTGTCACTTTCTTTAGAAAAAAAATAATAAATAAATAAAACCAATGTCATAGGTTGTTTTGGGGGAGTTGCTATCTAAAATGAGTTACATGTCATTAGATACCAATTGGTCAATAGTTGCAGTTAGAAATTTAGAATAATATTGCCATTAGCTCATTTGACTTTTCAATTAAAGTTATGATTTGAAGTTGGATCATGTTTTTACCCTCATTCAAGAGTGACTTGTTAGATATATCTATGTTATTAAAATGCAACATTTCATATAAATAAACTCTTTTTTTAGTTAGATACAAATCTTTAATTTTTTGTTCGAAGATACATGTGTTGACCAGTTGAATTATGTTTAGATTGAACAAAAATAAGCTTGTTATACATTGAATTTGTTATTCTTTTGTAATGACAAACCCATTTGATTGTAAATTGCCACGTGCTCGTGAGTGTGGGGCCGAAATGTCTTGGATTTTGTCAAAATATTAGAAAAGTTTGGGACTAAATTAAAATAAATACATTTTAATTAGAAATTTAGAGACTCAAATGAAAGCTAACTTAAAAACTCAAGGATCAAAATGAACGGTTTGAAAATTGTTAAGGGATGAAAATAGAAAACTTGAAAGTTTTGGAACCAAAATGATGTTTAAAGTAAAAAAAAAAAAAAAAAAATCTTCATTGACAAGAGAAATTATTCGAGGATGAAGCTGCCACAATGTGGTTGACAGTTTTGTGTTGTTAGACGTATAAGAGAGAAATTGTAAAAATACCACAAATTTATGACCAACTATCATATTGAAAAATTCTTATAAATAAAAAAATCTAAAAAATATTTAGACTTTATAGTAAAAAGTTTCAAAAGTACTTATATTTTTAGAACTTTTTGCTATAAAGTGTAAATATTTTAAAATATTTTTTTATATGTAAAAATACCCCTATCATATTATTACAAGTTAGCCACACATTCATGACCTCATTGAATAATTTGTCGATTGAATAACAAAGAAAAATGACTTTATTCGACAATGATAACTCTCTTTCATTTATTGGAAAATTCTCAATTAAGTAGCGTGGTTCGTCCTCTTTTTTCTCTTTCTATTTCATGGTACAACCATAAATTTTGAAGTCTCAATTTTATAGAAACGTATGTTGATATCAACTAATACTTTTAGAAATATAATAAAAACAAAAATTCAAAAAAATATTTAAACCAATTAAACTATTTATTATTTATACTATATTTACATTTGTACCATTTTGTTGCTTACTTTTTATGTTCCATGGAATTTTTAAACTATATAATAGAATACAGATTCAGTACATCTCATATATCGAACCCATAAAAATGTAAAAAATATCAATTGAAATATCGACATGTCAATGAAGATTTAATATTATAGTACAACTATCACCCTCCATTTTTCTTTTATTTTTAATAATCACTTCTTCTAATTTTCTTTTATTGATTGACTATAATTCAAAATTTCTTAAGGTTTCCTTTTCTTTTAAAATTAAAACCACATTATATAACCTTAATGAATTATAATCAATCATGGGCCCTCCATGTATAATGGAAGCAACCCAACACCACAAGCAAAGGAAACCCAAAACCTCCATCCCCACATTGAAGACTTTTCACCTCTCTCACTTTCATTTGAAAATGATTTAGGACTTCTTTTAAATGATTTTAAATTTTTTCTTTAAAATTAGAATATTTTTTAAACGCTTAGAAAATCATTTTAAACAGGCATTAATTACTCTTAGAAAAATCTAAAAAAATATGATCATTAAATTATACGTATAAAAAAATATAAAAAATCGAAAAGAAACGAACAAATACTATCACAAATAAATTTCATTTTAAAAAGTATATTGACATTGATTATTGCTACTTCCTTTAGCATGTGCTTTGAGTAATATTGTGTTTGGTACAACAAACATTTCCAATGATTGAACTGGTCAAATCCCAAATCTTAAATTCTAGATCTCGAGATGACAATGGTTATATGCAAAATGGAATAAAAGGTATAATAAAAGTTAGCTAGTGCTAAGCCATTGTGACACCTAGAACACAATAATATAATGTATTGATGGTTATGAGTTGGAAATATTAATGGTGGCCTACCAACTATAGTAATGAGAGATGTGTGAGCTTGAAACAAGTCCAAATATAATTGAATGTTTAAATCTTTGAAAGGCATCAAAGTTGTTTTGTTTGAAAAGGATTGGAGAAGGGCGGCTAAGTTTTTTGTTCATTGTGATATGTGAAAGCACACATGACACGTCAACGATATTCTGTAAATTGTGTGATCTAAAATTGGAATTTTAAACCGTCAATGTGAACATATGTAATTCAACTGATTAAGACATATATGTCTTGTCAAACAAGTTTAATGTGTTGAACTAAAAGAGAATTTAGATTATAAATTTATTTGATTTGATTGGGAGGATTTTTATAAATAAAATTTAAACTTTCTAAGTTGTGTTGTTAGTCAATATGAGTTCTAAAAGAAAATAGATTTGGTTTAATGGTACCTACTCAAATTTATTATCAATTAAAAGATTTGTCTCTGTCACAAAACAAAGGGGCCTCCATTCGTGATCATCTTTTGTGCTTTTTAAGACTACAAAATTCATTGGAGACAAGTTTTTCTAAATGATGGGTTCTCCCTCCGACTTATTTGATAGTATGAGGTTCCATCTCAAAATCAATTAGCAATATGAGGAATAATTTTCAACATGCTCTTTCAATATGGTGCCTCTTTTAAGTTTACCATTCTTGATCGGATCTCAATTTCTCTTTATTGGACTGAATACCCATTTGGGTTTTATAGACTCTAATACCATATTTGATAGTATGAGGTTCCATCTCAAAACCAATTGACAATTGAAGGAGTAGTTCATCTATCTTTTAAGGAGTATGTCCATTGACTTTTCTAATGTGGGATTCTCGATACAGCTTACACATAGATGTTTCTTCTCTCTATAAAGACCTTTGTTTTGTGAACTTGTCCTTTAAGTGACAATCAATTATTTTCATTACATCAATCGCCATTTTCTAATTTCTTTGGAATGAAAGGAACAATCGCACATTCAATAATACAGATAACAACAAATTGCAAATTTAAGAATCTAGTCTCACTTCCCATTTCCGTTTCCTCTCTTTCCTTCTCTAATCTATGACCTAAACACTTCTCTATCTTTTCTTTTTTCCTCTATTCTTTAATACTTCTCATATATGAGAGAGCTCCTCCTATTTATTTAAAGTTTTGATATTTACGAAAAAAAATAGAAGAAAAAAAGGGAAATGAGAAAAGTTTTAGAGATCAAGGTACGAAAGAAGGGGATTAAGAGGGCATTGAAGAAATAAGAGAAAAATATGAGATATGAAGAAACATTAGGTCATAGATTGAAGCATAAAAGAGAGAGAAAATGGAAAAGAAAGTTGGTTTGTGACGTTTTGATAAGCAGTTTTCATTCATATACTAACGTTAAGAGTATTTTTGGTACTAGCAATTTTTGCCCATATACTAACTGTAGAGGTTATTTTAACTTTCTTTTAAAGTTTACGGGTATTGTTAATTTTTTTAAAAAAAAAGAAAAAAAAATCTTTATTAGCATTCCCTTTATATTGGAAATCTATTCACACAATGTCTTTTCTTGTATGAAAATTATGATTATTAATTTAACCAATTTCAATAATTAAAAAAAAACTTAATTAAAATCTTTATTGAAAGTATATGGAATAAATTTAAAATTTATTGAAAGCAACCTAACTGAATTTGGAGAATTGAAAGTATATAGATTTAGGTTCCGTTTGAGATTGTGTTGAGGGATTGTGTTTGCAATTTTAGAAAGTGATTTTGGGAAAATCTTAATCGACTTCGTTATTTGGTAAATCAAATTATTAATTCATCTAAAAGAATCATAAAAGTTAATAATAGTAACTTTTAGATTCAGCTTTTCCGAAAATCTGCTAATTTCTTAACCATTTAAATAAATATATTGTAATAATATTCTTCTATATTAATATATTTTTCACATATTTTCAAATTTTAATTGACTCAATTTTTTATAACGATTAGTTTCCTTAAACTTTTATCAAATAATTTAGATTAAAGAAAATTAGTTGAAATTCAAATCACATGAATTTTAATATGTATATATATATATAGTAAATTAATAATTAATTATCAATGTGAAAATAATTAAATTAATAAACCTATTTTATTCCTATAATTAAATTAGCCAAATTTAGTATTAATTTATCTAATGTTACAACTATTTTTTTAATTTAAAATTAAAATTTACCAAATATTATTTTTACTTCCCTTCACATTGACAGTAATTATTTTAAAAACTGACCAGGTATATGGACTAAATGGTATTTTAACTACATAATAATAATAATTATTATATTTGGTTGAAAATCTAGATTATGTTTTATGTTTTTAGATTTAAATAAATATATGTTTGGTATACCAGATTTTGTTTCTTAAAACTATTTTCAAATTATGTAATTTGAGCCATACAAACTCTATAAACAACATTTTTATATTTTTATTGTATCTAGACTTAAATTTTGCATTTTAAAATTTTAAAATATATTGTGTGTCATGTTATAAACTCAACTCGTTTTTTTGTTAATTAAAATATGTATTATTAATGTATTATAAATTATTTATAATTACATATTTTTTTAATAGAAACAATGTTCATAAATAAATTAATAGTAGTTCATTGTCAATTAACATTTAGTAAAAAATTGAACTAGTTTTATTATTTGTAAATTAGTATCAAACACATTTTAACAATTGTTTAAATTAAAATCTAGTTTTTGAATCGTCTAACAAATGCATATTTGAAAACATGAAATATAATTTTATTTTCACCGAATTTTTTATTTTCAAATTTATATGTTTTCATATTCCCTATCAAAGATGCCCTAATTACATACCGAATAATATTTTGAAACAAAACAACCATGTACACACCACTTCGACACTCTTCCAGGGAAAATTTCGATAACGTTTTTTTTTTTTTTTTGGTTATTTTATTTGAAATGTTTGTTGCAAAAATAATTATTTATCAATCAATACAATGCTTGTGTTTATTTTGTTAAATAAAATATAAAAGAAAACTTATATCTAAGGAAATTTTAAAACAAGTAGAAATAAGTAATAGATCAAAAATTAAAAGGTTGAAATTAACAACTAAAAAATTGGAATACAAAAAAAAAAATCATAATTTAAAGAAATTTTCATTAATTTACTCACACGAAATCAAATTAGTGAATTAATTTTTTGAGTTTGAAAAGTTGATTATATAAATAATAGAAGAGTCAGCCTTGGACTAAAAAAAGAAAATAAAAGAAAAGTTAGCCAAAAATCTTCAATTTTTTTAATAAAACAAACAAAATAATTATAAAAAGGTAATGGTTCCAAACTAGCCCAAATAACTTAGGGTTTGTTGATACGTGCAAGCGCACACATCGAGTAATAATATAATTCAAATAGTCAAGAAACTGTGTATCATCATCTAAAAAATTAGTTTTCAATTCTTTTACCTACTCAGAGATTCTTCTCATTTTATTTAGGGGACTGACTGTGATGAAAACTATATTACTTTAATCCTAAAAAGCAATAAATGTCAAACAACCAGGGTGAAACTAGGCAAACATGTCCTAGGGCAATGACTTCGTTGATGGATCAACTAAAATAATTTTTTGAGCCTTAGATTGATTAAATGTTAACTATAGACCTAGAAATCTTTTTATCTAGGTATTCTCTTTCGAACTCAACCCTTTCTAATACCTAACCATTAATTCACTTTCTACAATTAATTAATTAGATAAGTTCCTTCAATATTGATCTCTATCTTTCCTATAGTGTATAATTGATTAACAATTTAACATGTTGGATCTAATCTAATTCCCTCCCTCTCAAGTAAGACATCAAATAAAAAGCATTCAAATAGTGGTCAATTATTCAAAAGCGATAAATACGAACATGCCAAAATAGTTTATCCATTAATCCAAACTAAGAATCAATCAAAATAACTTGCAAAAATCCATATCCAATCACTTATCCATATCGAATAGTTTAATTAAAGAGTTTGATTAATTATTCATGTACCGCTGGAGCTTCAAACTACAGGTCCATGAGATTCCTTTGATAGCACCGATAATGTGTTGTTTTCCTCTTCTTAATTCTAGGTCGTTACTATATTTAATGTGTTTATTTGATGATTTTGTAGGTATTGAGCATCTTAGAGGTAGAATCAGTCATTACGAGTTATTCGGGGTTAATTTGGAGCAATTAAGAGCTAATTTGAGCAACGGGACTTCAAAAGAACGCGAACAAACGAAAATACCCCTGGACGGAGCGTTGCGCAACGCTATAAGGTAGTCGCTACCTATTTTGGACAAAATAGGGTAGTGTTGCAACGCTACGAATTGAAGACGGAAGTGCACTGCAAGGCAGATAGCGTTTGCAACGCTCATCTATGCAGTGTTGCAACGCTAGTTGCAGCATTACAACACTATGACGCTGCCCTATATATATGTTTCTTTGCTTTAGGTCAGATTAAATCACCCACTATGGCCTCTAGCCAAATTTCTCTCTCTTCTCTCTTCCACTTTGTGTTTTGGGTGTTTCTTTAGTAATTTATCGAGTAGATGCCAGATTGTAGCCTCTCTATCTCCATGAGGAGGTAAGATTTTGGTTTCTTAGCTTAGGGATTTAGAGGAACTCGATGCAATTTTGTGAGATTTCAATTTATTGATGTATACGAACTTGTCGATGGGTTTTAATCCGAATTTACATTTATGAATTGCATGATTTTAATTGTTGATTGACACCCAATAATTTTGTCGTGTAATTCTAATGCTTTGTGATTAACTTGTAATATGTGACATATAATTATAAGTTAATCTCAATAGAAGCAATAGGTTCGTTGGGCAAAAAGGTTGCTCCTATTAACCTAGAGAAAAACCATATTGATTGTTTAATTAGACGTAGAAAGTTAAATACTCATCTTAGCTGTAATCCTTAAAACTTAATGCGATTTGTTAATTTGTATGGAGTGGATTCGTTTTCTATGCATTTTGATTAATTAGATAATTAGGACTATTGGTTGGGATTCCAATCAATTGGACTAATTATAAATAAGAAGTTTAAGCCATAAATTGGTTCAATGATCTAAATTACATTGGGTGAATCCATTCCTCTAAGCTAAAACATCTCGATTAATTGCACTTCTATTTTTACTTTTCTTGCACTTTATTTTATGCAATTTTGTTTATCAATCCACACCAACTCCCCCTCCCCTCATTCATCTCTTTAATTGAAAACGTGCTTTGATGAACTGATCTTTCACGCTTCCTTGAGGCTCGACCCTAGATTTTTCGACCTTATACAATTACCAAACTTAACTCAACAACTCCAGACTCTTAATTACAGAAATTTATAACAACTAACTTAAATCCTGAAACGTGGTTGTAGTGTGACAGACCTTGACCTCAGCAGCACTCTGGAACTCCTCTCTTTTGCTACCTGAGGGAAAATCAAAACATTTTGAACGCATGAGCTAGAAAGCTCAGTGAGTGGCAGTTTTACATGAAAATAGGGTTTTTTTTTTTCTTAATTACTTTTGGGGAAAACATATGCAATGCATCCAAACATAGAACTACAGCAAAGTATGCATGTACTCGGTCTGGTAACTGAGCATATCCTAGCATGATCACATATATGTCCATAAAATAACATTCATCCATAAATCCAGGAAACCTTTCCCAATCACCCAAATTATCCTGTCGAATGTGCACAGGTCGACAATATCTCGTTAGTCATACTCGGGTACGCCGACAATCACAGCCTGTTATACTGACAATCCCAACCAAGCGCCCACAAAGTATGCTAACAATTATCCCTGGGTGATGTTCCAGTTCTTGTCATATCCATAGCATACATGTATCTAGTTTCGTATACAATCAAGTAAAAAAAAACTGTATTTTTTTATCATGCCATAAGTTTCAAAACCAATCCTATATCCATGCATATATATATATATATATATATATACATACATACATACATAATAAACAACTCACTATTTATTTGCAGGAATCTTCTTCTCCTTGCAAGTTCTCTGGTTTCCCCTAGTTCTTTCTTAACTCCTGAGCTTAAAAAATTCATACTAATAAGAAACTAGGCTCCTGGACACCTTTGGACAACAGTTGGCCACAAGGCACCCTTCAATGGACGTGGGTCTCCTACCCCTTTGGCCAACACCTCCCTCTTTGAATCCTAATTTCCATATTCAACTTCAAGCTCATATTACTTATTTTTCCAGTCATTAAAATTATCCTTCTACAAACATGTTTAGAAATGTCTTAAATTACTTGCCTTAAGATTTGGGCTTCAACTTCTTACTCGAAAGCTCAAAATCTCAAGATTTCTCCACCTTGCTCGACTGTCCCAGATTTTGTGAATACTTCCTGGTTTTCTTTAATTTTGACAACCCTCCTTTTTTAATTTTCTTATAGAAACCCTCACATAAACTACACTCAATTCTTAAGATTTTGGCTCAAGAATCGCCCAATTTTCACGAGTAGTTTGAGAGCAATCCTCATTTGAATTTGGTGCAGCTGTCTTTACGATTACATATTGTGAAAATGTCTTTCAACGCCTAGACGATGATCTTCAACGCCCAGACAGCATTTTGGATGCCTAGTGGACTTTGTTTAACGCCTAGTTGGTCTCCTTCCTCTCTTAAGCCCTTTTTTAGAGGATTTTTGAGTTGTGTGGTGGAATGAAAGCCTTTTGGGGTATTTATAGGCTCTCCAAATCATCCTTGTCATCATCTATTATCACCAACGCATGACACCTCCTCCTTGTGAACTTTTGGAGTGTCTTCATCTCATTATGCCGCCACCTACTTCCATACCACCTCCTACTTTGAGGTGTCTTCCACTTCTTTATCCTATACATGTATGCATCCACCTCCTACTTGGTTTGGTCAAGAATTCATTTAGTCGAGCCACCTAACTTATCTTGTTGTCATTTTATTCCTTAACACCCAAGAATGCTCAATCTCAATGCATAGATCCTAGGTTGGTCACATGGTTACTTCAATAACCACCCCATGAGTCCATCATGCGTCCATCTTGCTCATCGCTTAGTCTAATGCCAACACTTAACCTCCCTTGCCACATAGTCTCAACACATGGTTCAACCCTTCTAACGCATAGCAAACCTCATCATTTAACCACCAATCTCGGCATTGACTTGCCCATCGACCTTAGCATCGCATAGCTTGCAGCCACGCGCCTCTATGCATACCCAATGCCTTGCACCCACACTCGCATAACCTCTTTGGTTGCATGCCTTCTCGACCAACACATGTCTTGGCATGTCTTGTGCCTAAAGCATCACCTAGCCTTACTCGCTCACACTTGCCATCGCCTAAGACACCCCTTCAACTCATGGGCCTTTATCATCGTTTGACCATGTCCATCGCCTGGCCTCAGGCTAATGCCCCACAGCCCATCGCCTAAGGCCTTGCCTTGCCGCATGCACAATCCAGCCCAACTAACCTCTTATGGCCTTTGACTAGTGCATCATCCATGCTAACGCATGGCACCCTACTCGACCAACACTTAGCCTAAAAATCAATCTCTTCTTCCACGCCTACCATGTGATCCACTAACCTCCATTGAGCATGGATTTTTCCTACAAGGCCCTATGCACCAACACATAGCCACTTTGTCTTCCATACTTAGCCAATTTTCCTTCACCAAGTGTAACATCTCGAATTTCAGAAAAATTTAAGTTAATTATCTAAATTATTGAGTTTAATTTCCCTTTCATTTGGGAATTTGAGATTAAATTAAAATAATTGAAAAACTTTTATTGATTAAATTGAATTTAATTGATTAGATATTCGAATTGATTATCTTGAAAATATTAAATTTTGAATCCATTTGATTTTGGATTTTAGGGCCAACTTTAAAAAAAAAAATTAAAGAGATAATTAATTTCATGTGGTTTTGAATTGATTTAAATATTTGGAAGGATTTAATTTGTATCAAATTGATGGATTTTATGCCCTTTAATTTTGGTTTTTGAAGCCTAAATTAAGATAATTTGAAAACTTAATTGATTTATAAATTTAATAGAATCTTTGGAGATTTGGGAGATATTGTGATAAAATTTTTTATTTATCTTTTAAAAATTTGAAAAAAAAATAAAAGAATTGAGATTTTTTCGAAATTTATGAGAGTGAAAAGAGGCAAAAAAAAAATTGGGGAGAAAACAATTCGGTTTTTCAGCGACAACTTTCACAAAATTATCGATTTTGGGAGTTTGAACCGTTGGATCGTGCTCAAATTTGGCCAGTCTGTTCGAGACATATGGAGTTTCATTTTGAACGGTTAGGTCGTTGTTTGAAGCTATGGTTTGTTCGTAATTGCTGCTGAATAAAATCTGTAAAACTAGAAATTCTCCTTCTCTCCCACTCTCGCAAACCCTCCCCATGCAAGACCCTTGCTACCAGCTGCTAGCCTAAACAATTTATGTCATCCGACAGCAACACCCGCTACCTATCTATAGTATCCACGAGCTGATGCACCATCTACCGCCACTGCCCGATCTTTGCTGGAACCTTGAGAAAAACCTTGGGTAAGACTTATTTTCCTTATAATTTGGGAGGTGAAATTTACCCGTTTGATTTTGGGTTAAATTAATAACCTCTCTTTGATGTGAAACTTAGATTCAAGATTTTGAAGTTTTGAGGCATTGACCATCAAGCTAGAGACCATTTTGTTTTGCAGAAAATTGGTTAAAATTGGTAAGTTTTGTAAGTTGTTGGATGGTTATTCATTTGGATTGAGAGTAATAGTGGAAAATTAAGTTATTGATTTTGGATTTGATTCTTGATCAGATTGGCTAATTGAATCAAGTTTTGGAATTTGTCTTGGACCAAGCCACAAATTTAGGTTGATTCAAGTGTGCTAAAGAAGTTCAAATGAGATTTTGTTTTGCGTTTTTTACCAAGTTGAGGTAAGTGGTACTATTATCAGTGCCTTTATGCCAGGCGACCTAGTCTAAAATTATAAAGTTAACTAATGGACTCTTGAAGCATGATTTTGTCATTATGTTTTACTTGTTGCATGACAGTTATAAATATTATGAGCATGTTCGAATTTCTAATCAGTACTGATATTATGTATGTGGTGCATGAATAGATCAATAGAGCAGCTTACTGTCTCGCCTTGACGCATATTTTATTTCAGAGGACCTACGGGTCTAGTTTCATGTTTGACGGTATGCCTATGAGCCGCTAGACATTCGTGAATCGAAAGGTTTACATTCATGTTATTTTTTCCATGTTTGACGGTGTGCCTACGGGCCACTAGACATGCGTGACCCAACAAGTTTACGTTCATGTTACTTTTATTTTCATGTTTCATGTTTGACGGTGTGCCTACGGGCCGCTAGACATGCGTGAGCCGACAGGTTTACGTTCATGTTATTTTCATGTTTGACGCCGAGCCTATGGGCCGCTAGACATGCATGAGCCAACAGGTTTACGTTCATATTATTTCCATGTTCGACGGTGTGCCTACGGGCCGCTAGACATGCGTGAGTCGACGGGTTCACGTTCATGTTATTTTCATGTTTGACGGTGTGCCTACGGGCCGCTAGATATGCGTATCAAGGCAAGATAGTATGTCTTTTGGTTTTCCTTTCATCATAAAAAAACCAATGTAGTTGTATGAGCCACGGGCTATTTTTTCTTTGCTCGTGGATGCATAGCCTAATCCCGGTAATGGAATCACTTACTGATTCCTTGTCCTTCTTTACTTCAGGGATTAGGAAATCCTTTGTTCCCTTATTGACGATGCTTAACTCCATGTCGTGAGCATGAGTTGTCAATTCTTCATACGTATGGGGCTTTATTCCCTATAGAATATAGAGAAGTACCCAGTGCATACCTTGGATGCACATTTCTACAGCAGATAGATCGGTGAGTCAGTCTTTGCAATCTAGACTCAAAGCTTTCCGTTGGTTGATGTAGTCGATGACCGCCTCCCCTTTTTGCTACTTGGCATTCGTCAGCTCCATCATGTTGACAGTGCGTCTGGTGCTGTAGAAGCAGTTCAAGAATTCTCTTTCAAGTTGCTCCCAACTGTCGATCACCTCAGGCTTCAAGTCAGTGTACTAGTCAAAAACCTTTCCTTTCAAGGTTTTGACAAACTGCTTAACTAACATATCTCCTCTAGTTCCCACGTTCTCGCATGTTTCAACAAAGTGGGCAATGTGTTGCTTCGAGTTACCCTTTCAATCGAATTGTTGGAACTTCGGGGTTGGTACTCAGCAGACACTCTCAAGCTTCTCTAGGTGTACGACTTGGAATACATAAAAGAGGTCTGAGACGGCCCTCCATACTAAGTCTTTATGAAGATCATGATCATATCTTGCAGTTGTTGGATCGACAAAGAGGCAACATAAGTTGATTGTTGCAGTTGGTTTGCCTGAAACACGATTTTCCCTTTGTTATTTGTTTTATAGTAGGGGTTTGGATCAATTAAGCAGCTTTTCGAGCCTGCATCTGTTCTCTTAAGGCAGCGATCTCATGATCTCGCTCCTCAACAACTTTCATTAGAAAATTTATCTTTCTTTCCATTTTTGCCAAGGCTGCCTCGACTGTTACGTCCACCATCATGATAGAAATCACATTTGTGTATGATTCCCTATTTGACTTGTTGAAGGTAGAAGTAGAGTTTTCGAACAAGGTATTTTCCTTGATGACAATCCTGTCTTTAGGAGACTCTGTCATTTGTTTCAAGATGTTGTGTGCGATGACGAAACCTTGCTTTTGCTCCTTCCTTTAAACGACTACAATGATAGGTCATGCGTAGGAGTCACTTGGAGCAAGTACTTTGGATACAACCCTTTTTGGTGCCATTGATTTATTTAAACGTTGAGAGAGAGATGAGAGGTAGAGATTGTCCCACTAGGTGTGCTAATTTGTTCGCACAAGGTTTTCGAAGAAACGTATTTCGTGGAGTTGAGCTTGGTTAATGTTAATGTTGAGGTTGATTTGATGCGATGTGGTTTGATCTCTAGTATTTGATCATCTGATTCTCTCTTAGTTGAATGCATACGCTTGACTTATGGAAGCGGAGTGCATGATGTTCTTAAAGTCAGAGTCTTGGAAAAAACTTTGAATCTTTAGGAGATTAGTGTTTTCAAGGGATGTACAACTTTAGGAGTCAGGAAATCTTCTGATTGTAGAGAATTCTCTCTAGACTCTCTGGAGTGTAGAATTGTCAATCTCCACAAATGAAGAAAACTCCTCTATTTATAGAGTTCTCTTGCGGGCCTCGTGAGCTTGGGCTTGATTGGTCCATGGGACTAGCCCTTGGGCCCAATGACTTGGGCCTACTTTGGCATTTAGGCCAAATTAAGCCTATTTTTGGGCCTAATTGAATTATAACTCAAATTATAATATCAAATTGGGCCAAATTAATTTTACTCAATCAACGCTTATGATGAAAACACATGGCGTCATCGGAATTTGTCTTCAACTTCAATTTGGGACACATGTCGACTCATAATTGGTCCCAAATTTGATGATTCGGAATTTCGTCATTAATTTAGTAAATGACGTGACAACTTGTGATTAGTCCAAAATTTTTCATTCAACAAATTTATTTCTGGTGTTCTATTTTTATTTTTAGGTTTTAAAAACAAGTTTATTGGGTAACTAATTAATCTTTTTTTTTACCAATTAAAAAATACCTGTAAAATTGTGAAGGAATTTTGGAAACGGAAAAAAAAAAAGCTTTTAAAACTTTGTTTTCGTTTGTGAATTCTAGACGTGCGCGACTACCCCAGTGGTGAAGAGTGAATGCTTTCATCTCTCAAGGTTTGATCCCCGATCCCTAGGTTGTGCACAATTGTTATATTTTATTATTTTAGTGATATTAATAATACTTTTATGTAATTGTACATTTTGTTTCTGGTATGATGGTTAGCAACATTTAACCATTATCTTTTGTCTCTTGAGGTTTCGGGACCAAATCTTAAATGATACAATTTTTTAAACATTTTTTATGTGAAAGGAAATGAAATAATTTTCAAGATATTTTCTTGTTTTACACTTCACTTTCATATCAATTTTTCATTTTGTTTTTTAAGAATAATATTTTAAATATATTTTTTTTCAAAACTATTTCAAAATTCAAAGTTTAGATGAAAAATATAGATAAAATTATTATTACTCTTATTATTTATTATTTTAAAATTTAGGAAACCACCACTCTTCATGAAAATTTGTGTGTTTTTTTGTTGTAAAAGACACAATCTTAATGAAGGAATGTGTATTTTCCTAAAAAAAAATATGATTATTTGAATTGCCTTAATGGTTTTTAAATATGTGATTTTTTATCAATCAAGAAACACATAAAAACATAAGAAATGTTACCCCAATTCTCATCTCCTTTATATACAAATTATTTACACGTTGTAAGTTCGTTGTATCATGTGATTAAATTGTTCATTCATATGTTAGTAATTTGTCTTATTCTTGAGAAACAATTGTTCATGACAAGTTGTGAGTAAATAACATAAATTCATTAGGTTTAGATTAATTGTTTTCATTGTTGCATTCCAAACGAACCTATTTTTTGGTATTTTACGATATGTTTATTTTTTTTATTTTCTTCATTTGACTTGTAATTAATTTGTGCATGTAATTATTGATAATATTTTTATTACTTTGGATTTTTAAAAAAATGCTAAAAGTTAAAAATAAAGATATAATTTTATGACTATGTATACCAAGTGAAAAGTTATTGTAAAAATAGTTTGATTTCATATTTAAAAAGAAAAGTATATAATACAAGGCATCAAACTTTTTTTAAAAAAATAATGATTATCAAACATATTTTTTGAACCGGGAATAAAAATAATTATCAAACATGTTTTTTGTTTTTTGTTTTTTAAAAACGAAAAACCAAAAAGGTAACCGAATTATTTTAATTAGGATTATCCTTTGACTTACCCCATTTGGTATTTTGCTTCAGTCGTCGAGATCGAGCACCTTCTATTAGCCATATTTTTTTCTTAAGATGGTTTCTTAGATGCATGTCCCATTGGGTGTTTTGCGAGGCTCGACTGCATGCTGACTTGAGCTACCCAAGCTAGCCTCTTTTTTTTAGGCTCACTTTGGTCCTGAATTGTCACTTTTGTCTTGAATTATGCTATCTTCTTAACTTGTTATTTCTGTTATTGCTAGATATCAATTATGTCCTTTAGTCTTAAAATTATCATAACACGGGAGATGAGAATTAGGAGAACAACACTCTTTATGTTTTTATGTGCTTTTAAACTAATAAAAAATCCACATATTTATTGACGATTTGTAACAATTGAAATATGCACAACTTTTAAAGAAAAAAATATCCTTCATTGAGGTTGTGTCCTTTACTAAAAAAATATAAAACACGCTTTATGAGGAATTATGGTTTTCTAATTTTTTTTTCTTAATATACAAAATTTATCTACATTTTCCAACCATTTAACTTTCAATTTTTAAATTGTATAAAAAGAACTTTAAGATATTTTTTAAAATGAAAAATGAGAATTGATGTGAATAAATGAAGTGTAAAAAAAGATAATATTTTCAACATTAACTATTCAATTTCATATAAAATAGTAGAAATCATTATAATAAAATGGAAAATAAAAAAGTGAAAACATAAACTTTAAGATATTTTTGTTGAAATGGAAAATAAAAATTGATATAAAATTGAAATGTAAATTTCATTTAAAAAAAAAAAGTAGAAATTTTGTTAATAATAAAATGAAAACTAAATAAAAGTTTTTTTTTTTAAAAAAAAAAAAACCACTATAGACACCGAGACTCAAACAAATCAAATGAGGATGATAACGAATCTCTTGATTTTTAAGATTAAGAAAAATAGAAAACTCGATTGGATGCCAAACGTACCTATTTTTTAAAAATAAAAAAATTAAAAACCAAAAACTAAACAAAACTAAAACTTCATGTCAAAAGACTCTTTAGTTTTTTTTTTTTTTTTTTATGGAATAATTTAGGTTCCGTTTAGTAGCCATTTCATTTTTAGTTTTTGATTTTCTATTTTTTAATTTCTATTTTTTAAAAATAAAAACCATATATATTTGTAACTATTTTTGTTTTCTGTTTTCAAAAAACAAAATACCACAACTTACTTAGTAAATATTTTTTTTTTTTTAAAAAAAGAAAAGAATGACATTCACTTTTTTCATTTCTGTATCTAGATAATGAATAGTAAACTAATTTATGATATTAATTCATCTAATTATATACTTCTAGACTAGACCTCGTTCAAATTTTTTCATTGTAATCATTTTATCAACTAAAATAAAAATGTTCCATATATTTTTTTACTAATCAATTAAAAACAAATAATAAAAGAAACATGTCTATAGACACGAATAAAAAACAACACAAATATTCATAATATTTAACAAAATTAAAACATAAAATTGGTGAGAATAACAAATTTTACCATTTCGTTTTTTGTTTTTGGTTTTTGAAAATCAAATCTATTTATTCCCCATTTTTTTATAATGATTTGCATCTTTCTTAAGTACAAAGTTGAATTCTTAGCCAAATTCCATAAACAAAAACAAGATTTTAAAAACTATTTTTTTAAAAAAATTTCCAAAATGTGGCTTGTTTTTTAAACCATTGGTAAAAAGTAGATAATAGAGGGAAAAAATTGGAGGTGGAAGTAGTGTCTATAGGTTTAATTTTAAAAAATAAAATCCAAAAACCAAATGGCTTCCAAATGGGGCCATAGTTTTTAAAGTGAATTTGGCATTCATCCATAAAAAAGATAAATAAATTCGAAATTCATATTATTTTATCTTATCTTATTTTACTTTTAGAAATGAAATAGAACAAAGTCAGAATTAAATAATTGATAGGTCACAAGACACAACAGGATCCACTCATATGTGAAAGGTTGTCTCCGATCCATACAATTTAGAGAGTAGTCCTAGTCCTACGAGTATGACAAATTAGATTGTGAGCAACAAAATTGCCACTTTGAGGACTAAAAGAGAATTCCATAATGACTTCTTGGCGATTGAAAGTTAACGTATCAACGACAAAGACTTGGACTTCGTTATGGAAACAATCCTAACCTTTAAGAGCTTTTTGCATTGAAATCATAGTTGTACCTAGGGAGTTGCAAACTATGGCTCTAAAACCCACCAATTCATGCTCGGAGAAGCGTCAAAGTTGAGTTTATAGTTGCATCCAGGGAGCTTTCAAACAATTAATGCTTCCATCATTAATTGAAAATGGAAGGGTTGTTGGGGTGAGAAGTTAACTCAATACTTTTAAAGGCTGTTTGGGACTTGTAATTGAATGAATTTGAATTGTAATGTAATACAAAATCCATGTTTAGATAGAACGTTTTGGGCCCAATTTGTAATTTTGAAATCATTTTGTTTGACGGTTTTTAACCTAACTCTCTTTTACAACGTTTTCACGTTTCACGATCTCATTTCCATTCCACTCGATTACTCACGCCTTCCAACACTCCTCTAATTTTTAGTAATCCTAATTACATTTCAGACTCCCAAACAACCCGTTGAAGACTTTTATTTTTAAGATTATAATTAAGTATTTTAAGATTGAAAAAGAATTACAACATTATTGTCACATACACTTCTTTTACCTAAAATAAATAAAGTGATAGATCATGTATAATAAAATAATATATTTATTGTTCACATAATTGAATAATAATGAAATAAATACATGCTATATACTAATATTTTCATCAAGAGCATCTTGAGGAATGAAAATGAGCAAGAGATATATTAACAAACAACAAACTTTAAATAAAACGTCCCTCGAGGTTACATCAACTTTTTTTTTTAATTAAAAAAACTCAATGTTTTTTAGAATATATAGATATATATACCTGTTAACTTTGAGGGATAACCATTAAAATCTTCAACATTTATCCATTTAAACATTTCATTACATAAACATTACGTAAAACTTGTAATTTTATCATTGAAACTTATAAACTCTCACAAGTAAATCAATTTGGACTCTCATTTAATGTTATTATCTTTTCGAAAGTCGTCTATACATCAATTCTAATTATACTCAATTTCATTAATTATTGCATTTTACGTAAGAATTATTGCATTGACAATTTTCGATAACAATCTTAATGAATGGTCTGAATTGATTTTCTTATAATGAATTTGAAGTTTAATTAAAACAATTATAAGTCTCATATAATATTTTTTCAATCAAAATATGAAGGAGAGTGTAGACTGATATACTTAAAAAAATTAGAATTCCAATCAATATAGTTATTAGCTTGATCTAACTCAAAAGATTAAAAGATATAAATTGATATTTTTTCCAATATTTTTAATAAAAATGTCTACGCGACAGCGGCGAGAATGTCTTTCTCGTCCCCATTCCTGCTCCCAATTTATTCACTATCCCTACAAAATTGAACATTTAATTTTGTGGGGGATAAGTAAAAAATTTTCCTCTGTTTTTTTTTTTTTTTTTTTAATCAACTAACTTAGATAACTACTCTAAAGTTTAAATAAATAGTTAAAATTCTCAGTATTTTTTTATATGATTAATCCCATAGGTATAATTTGGAGTGGAAGAGAAATTACCCAAATTTATTTATAGAATAAAATAATTACTAATTAAATTATTCATATATATAATCTTAATTCAAATATTCAATTCAAATACATTATCTTTGACCATTAAAATATAAAATATTAATATATAATTAAAAAAAAAAGGTACATAACAATAATTATTATAATAAATTAAAAGAATAGACAAACATGACAAAACGAGTAATGCCAAACGAGACAAGGGAAGGGGTGAGACTCGTCTCTTTTTAGTTCAAATAAATTTCTTTCCACTTCCTCCCCTATTTTTCTTCTAAGTAGAACTTTCCAACCCTATTGGAGGCGAGTTCCACATAAAGATGAACATCTCTGATCTTTAAACAAGTCATTCATACTTGATCATAGAGTAGGTGCAACCTAATTTCTTTTGATTGAAAAAGAAAGAAAGGAAATCAAGGAAAAAGTAGGACGTTTTATTGTACTAGTTAAAAAGTACGTGTGATGCATGTTGATAGATATTGTTAAAATTTAAAATTTTATGATAGAATTTGGGTAGTTAATTGATATATATATATATATATCATTTAACTAGAATAATAAGTATTTGACATAAATTTAGTAATGAAAAAAATAGTCCTAACACTTTATATATTTTGTTTTAGGTTAATTTGGCATGAACATAAAATAATTTGGACATTGTTGAAAATATTTGGAATATAAATTTTTATGGTGAAATATAAATGGTGAATAAATATTTTCAATTAAGTAAAAATTATAATTATATTCTACCTTTAATTTTGAAATAATGGAAAAGATAGAAATGAAAAAAAAATGGATGGATTGAATTGAAATATGTATGATTTATTTGAAATGAAAGTTATATATTATAAGTAAGGGACATATAATAAAATATTAAAAGATTATATTATATGCTCTTAAAATTAAAAGAATGAAATAAAAAGAAATATGTTAGATAAAAAGTCTTGTTTCAAAAAAGTTGAACATTCACAAAATCAGGAAGGAGAACTTCGAATAGTTTTTGAGTTATATTTACATGCATTTTCAAATATGTTATTATAAATAATTATATCTTCTTAATATAAGAAAAATAGAATTATTTGGATACATAAACTTTTTTTCAAAATTTGAATATTCTCATTATTAGTGAAAATTCAATAAAAAAAATATAACCATTCATTTGAATTCAATCGTTTGGATAAAAATAAAAAGAAATAATAATAAAAAAAAAGGAATACTACGACTAATTACATGTTTGGTTTTTAAATATTTTCTCGAGAGGAAACCTTTCCAAAAAGTAGTAAACAAACTAATTAAACTTATAACTTGAAATTAAAAAAATATAGGAATAAAATAGTTCTTTATAACAAAAAAAAATAAAGAAAATAAAAAGACAAACCTTTCTTTGATGATTTTTTTAAACATCAAATCTCGAAGAAAAAGCATATTGATTAAGAAATATATATAAAAATAAAAGAAATTTCTTAAAGAATTTTTATGATTAATCTGTTTAAATATTGAATCTGTTTCAAGAATTGAACATTCAAAATGTAGAAATAATAAACATATTCAACTAAATCTTTTCAAATTAGGTAGGTGTTCCAACTTCTAATCCAAACGAACATATATTTTGAATTTCTAATACACAATTGATGATAAAAAGTATACTACAAAAAGAGAAAATAAATAGATGAAATAATTTAAATTAGGGTCAAATCTTGAAAAAATACATTGGGCTCAAAGAGGGACACACAAAAGACTATACACACACATATATATATATATAACAACAACAAACTTATTGGACATTCGAAGAAGTATACGGGAATAAATAAATTTATAAAAATGTTTATTATATATTTTAAAATATCGCAGAAAAACAAATCTAGAGACATCGTGATATTTAAAGAAGTGACATACAATGTTTAAAAAAGAGGAAAAAATGATGAAATATATGATATCACTGTCAAATCGTTTGGAAAAAAAAAACTAGTAATTAAAGAGAGACACACAAAATAATATACAAAAAAAAAAAAAAAAACTTACTGAGCGTTCCAAAATGTATATGAAAAAAAAATTTGCAAAATTGTTGATTATATTTGAAATACGTTCGAAGAAACAAAAATATAGACACATTATAATATTTAAAGAGATGACCAACAATACTTGAAAAAAAATAAAATATCTTATTTGATAAATCTGTTATGTCAAATCTCTTGAAATAAAAATCCTAATGATTAAAGTGAGGAATACCTAACAAATCTAGAAAACAAAAGAACCAATAGATGACACACCTTATTTGATGATGGCATGTTTCTTCTACCTTCCAAATGCAAAGGGTGGGTGGTTATGTTAAATGTTTCTTCCGTAGAAGATATTTTTTTACTGAGAAGTTGTGTTGGAGAAAAGGATATGAAAAGTTGTGTTTGTTGGAGGAAAAAAATACGTGCATTGCCAAGGGTTGAAGGTAAAATGAGAGACAAAATGGGGAGAAAACATTCCCCTTTTAATATAATATAGATAAAGGAAACTAAAGAAAAAGTAGGACGTTTTATTATGTATATGTTTTTGTTTAAATCAACTAACTTAAATAACTACTCAAAAAGTTTAAATAAATAGTTAAAATTCACACTATTTTTTATACGATTATCACATGAACAATTTAAATTTGAATAAAATGACTCAAATTTCCAGAATAAATAGTTACTTATCAAATTATTCATATATATAATCTAAATTTAAATGTTCAAGTCAAATATATTAATTATCTTAATCAATAAACAATAAAACTTGAGATTTAAATATAATATTATTGAGGAACTCTTAACGAAAAGCATCCATGAGCACGTTTGGATCTTTCCGATTTCATCGTGACCAAAAAACCACACACATTCTAACAAATAGTTATGCAATTAAACACTAATTAACGACATGCTTTCATAAATAAAATACAAGGGATTGAGTTCACATACTAATTGAAGACTCTCTTTACTTCGAACTCAATGCAGCGGAAGCTACCCTCTATGATCTTTATCGTCCAACAAAATAGTCGGCTACGGTAGCATGATCGTCTACACGAACGGCAACAACACGAACAAGCACGAGCAAACATAAGCGGGGATAACACTACCACTTAGAGCCCTTAGTATTCTTAGAGTGAGAATCCAAAGCGTGGTCTTTGGTGAATTTAGTAGAGATAGGAGGAACGGGCTGATCGTATAGACGATAAGCAAGTGGGAGAGAAGGTTATCATATAGCGGATGCTCATCGTTTAGATAAAGCTACGCGATCGTGTAGGTTTTACTAAGCAATCGTCTAGTAATAGGTAAACGGTCGTTTAGAAAACACGGCACGCTAGGCGATCGTTTATAGAAATGTGTGCGATCGTTTAATCGATGAAGCTCTATCGTATAGGCTCTCAGCTAAGCGATCAAGATGTTTTCACACTAATTGCGATTTTTATGAACACCTTACAGAATGAAATAAATTTTTATTTTATTCTTCAGTTACAATAACCGAATACTGAATTTCCCACTAACGCACGATCGAGGAGAAGATTTCGATCAATTATCACATAATTAACCAATTTAATTAATAAATGAATATAATCATATTATATTCTTACACTATAGTTTGATATCATATATCTACTATAGTAATTTCTCATCCACTTAATATAAACCATATTTATATATAATTTCTTCCAAAATAATGTATCTCATACATTTAGTCAATTATATCATATATAATTAACCAGTCCAATTATATCATATATAATCGAACTCCCTCTTGTCAATTTGAACATTTCAAACTGACCCAAAAACTGATTCTCGACTTTATCCAAGCTACTTAGGGGACCTTATGGACCTGTGGCTTGAAGCTCCAACGGTACGTGAATAGTTGACTAAACTCTTTAGCCACAAGATCCACCATCTGTTAACTGCAAGACATTCCACTAATGACCAATAGCTGAACTCTTTTTACCACAGATATATTTTTGTATCCACGGATATAACCAATCATGCGTACGATGACCCTTCACAGATGCTCGTAAGTACAGCTGGGCCAATTTACTGTCTTGCCCCTGTAATTACATCTCACTCATTAAGTACCACTGATTCCTTTAATGAATAATACAACATAGTCCAACTATGTGTGAACACCTCTCGGGCCAAGAGAAAGTGTATAGCGCCACATCGTTCAAACCTTGGAATCAGCCCTTAAGGGAGCTATCTATCTACTTGCCCCTGCCTCGAGGAAGAAGTTGATTCCATCTTGTATAGCTGAGTTCCTAGCTCCAAGATCAGACGAATCCCTAAAATGGTAGGTTTGGATCGGGGACTTGGCCACTCGCACCCATACAAATCAAAGGACCGCCTTCAATGGCAGGAGTTCCCAACTCACTCAGGATTGAGATCATGTTACCCATGGTCATCTTAGTGAAGTGAAGTCTCTGTATGAACAGTGTTATATAACAAGATGTTAACACTTTGTGGTCAGGTCTTATACAAACTCTTTTTATAGGACGCCCCCGCTCATAATATTTATATAATAATTGTTGGGATTGGTGTCCTAATTCCCCCGGAGTCTCGTAGTTTGTAAACTATACACATTGTTATGAATAAAATAAGAGTTATTTTATTTGGCATTTACTCGTATCCAATAAACGAAGCTCCATGGTTATTGTCTGAAAACTTAAGCATGTATATGAGATATATAAGCGGATCATGCCTTAAGTGATAAACTAAAAAGGTCTATAGTATAAGGATTAAAGAGGGATACCTGATCCTGGTGACACTACGAATACAACCCACTTTATAGAGGTTTGCAAGTGTTGTGAACTACTACAGATGGTAGATCCTGACCATTCATGTGAAGACATGCGAGTAGGGTGTCCTATACAAAGAGTTTATATAAGACCGAACCACGAGATGACTAGTCTCTTTATATAACGTCGTTGATACTTGAGACTTACATCTCACCTAAACGACCATAGGTGACATGACCTTAATCTTAAGTGTTTTGAGAACTTCTACCTTTGAGGGCGGTCCTTTGATTGGTATGGGTGAGAGTGGCTAGATTGCCAACTCAACATGCCTACCTTTTTGGGGATTTGTCAGATTTGGGAGTTGGGAACTCAGTTACACAAGATGAAATTTACTCATTCCCAGAAGCAGGAGTAAAGAAATTTATGCATTGCTTCACAAGCATTATTGAGTGACAAGTCCCTGTGTTTGACCTCGGATTACCTGAGGAACTTGCATTCGTGTTATACTTGGTGCAAGCGTAAGAAAACTTGTGATAGGAACGCATGGTCATTGCACACTAGATTAACGCATTTTTATTCTAACGCATGATCTCTGACGCATGGGCGTAAACGCATAGCTTAAGCCATGTCTAATGCTTGATTGCGTGCGTAGCCCCATCCCTAATAATTCTTTTGCTTCCAACAAAAATTATAGGTCATAAATATACTATGGTAAGTTGATTGTCATATATATTTATAATAATATTAATTATTTGATAATTATATCTTTTTCTTTAATAACCAATTGAATGGGAGGTTGTTGGGAGTTTCATGGTAACCGTGAGATAAAAGAAAAAATATTTTTCTATTTTTGGCAGATTAAAGATTTACTAAAAGTTGTTGTGAGAGTTGCTATTCTCGGAAACTCACTCATGATTAGCTGTCAAGTAAATAGGATTCACTAAACGATAGCATAAGAGAGACTAAACGTTCGTGTAGTGACACTACACGATAGTTCACTTAGCTGATCATTGTTATATGATCGTGGAGCATTTATTAAACGATTGGGCATTCGTCTATACGTTAGACTTTTGTCATCTCCCACTTGCTCGATCGTTTACACGATTATTATTCCTTCAATCTCTTCCTCTAACCAAGTCCACACAGAGCCCACACTTCTGGATTCTCATACCGAGAATACCAAGGTAACCATTATGGTGGTGTCTTACTCAACTCGACTGAGGTCGAAGTTTTTGGAGGTCGTTCGCTGTGTTCGTGATTTTGGAGATCGTTGTGTTCGAGTTCGCTATTGATCGTGCTATGTTCGAGCGTTCGTGTGTTGATGGCTTGGAGTCGGAACAAGCGTTCGTGATCAAGGGAGTTTGAAGATGAATCTTCAAAGGTATGTTTAATCTTTCCCTTGATCTATTCTGGTAAAGCTGAAGGAAATCGGATTCAAGATTTCCATGAGCAGCGGAAGAACGATAATTCCAAATTATAATAAGGAATAAACAATACATTTAAAGTCGATTTCAAACAAATGGTTATACAAATGATATAGAAATTACAACATGAAAAAACTCCAATGCACAGAAAGCAAACTCTACGCACATATGAAAATGCGTCTCCACGCTCCATTGCACGACCGCTTGAACAATCAGCGACCACGAATGCTCGATCTACACGACCACAACACAGCACGAACTCTTCGCACTCGTTTTCAACAATCGCCTCGGTCATGAACTCCTCAGCAACATGAACGGACTCCACAGCACCACAAACGACCTCTAGAAAACCTCGACGGTGTCGAGTTGAGTCTGACACCACCAACAAGGCTACCTTGGTACTCTCGACGTGAGAATCTAGAGGGTGGGCTCTATTCGGACTTGGTATAGGAAGAAACACCAATCACGTACATGACTGGGCAAGTGGGAGATGGCGGAGACCTATTGTATAGGTCAATGCCCAATTGTTTAGATAAAGCTAAGCGATATTCTAGCAAAAGCTATGTGATCGTTTAGCCGGTCTGTCGCCTACAAACTCAACACGATCGTTTACTTAGGGTAAGCGATCATCTAGCAAAACTATTCGATCGTTTAGTAAATACTGCACGATCGTTTAGCTCTACTTTGCACGATTGTTTAGCTCGCCCAACCGTCGTTTAGTAAATCTGTATTTACTTGACGACTCCGTGAGTTTCTTTTGCGTGAGAGAGAAAACTCAAAGAAAACTTTTTAGCGTTTTTAAAACTTCTTTTCTAAATAGGAAAACCATTTTCCTTTTAAACTCACGGTTACCATGAATTCAATAACCACCCACTAACTTGGTTAGTAAAGAAAAAATAAATAATTATCCAATAATTAATATTATTATAAATATAAATGATAACCAACTTATCATACTGTATTTATAACCTATAATTTTAATATTTCATCTCATGAAACATATAAACCATAGTTCTTTTTCTATTTCATGGTATTTAATGTAAATCTCATTTACATCAATCATCCACTAGATGTATCTCATACATCATACCAATTATATCATATATAATCAAAATACCTTCAATTTAAACATTTCAAATCAACACCAAGAACTGATCCTCGACTTAATCCATTGAGCTACCAAGGAGACCTCATGGATCTATAGCCTGAAGCTCCAACGGTACGTGAATAACTAACTAAACTCTTTAGTCACGGGATCCACCATCCATTAATTACTAGGCACTCCATTAAAGTCTGACAACTGAACTCTCCTTACCACAGATATATTATGTGTCCATCTTAACCAATCAGCAGTGTGACAACCCTTCATAGATCGCTCGTAAGTACAACTGGGCCAATAACCGTTATGCCCCTATAGTTACATCTGTCTCTTTAAGTACCACCGATCCCTCTAATGAACATAAGTCATAGTCCTACTATGACTGACTCTTCTCTTCCAAAGAGAAGCTGTGACCACTATGTTCAAGCCCCAGATTAGCCCTTAAAGGAGCAAAAAGGTACTTATCCCTACTTCGAGAAAGAAGTGAATTCCATCTTGTGGATTGAGTTCCCAGCTTCCAGATCAGACAGGTCCCCAAAAAGGTAAGTATGTTGAGTTGGCAATCTGGCCACTCTCACCCATATTAATCAAAGGACCGCCCTCAAAGGTAGGAGTTCCCAAAATACTTAGGATCGAGGTTGTGTCATTTATGGTCGTTTAAGTGAGATGTAAGTCTCTAATATCAATGGCGTTATATACAAAGTCTAGTCATCTCGTGGTCCAAATCTTATACAAACTCTTTGTATAGGACACCCTCGCTCGGACGTTCCCACATGAATAGTTAGGATCTACCATCTGTAGTAGTTTACAACACTTGCAAACTTCAACAAAGCGGGCCGTATCCGTAGTGTCACCATGATCAGGTATCCCACCTTAATCCTTATATTACAGACCTATTTAGGTTATCATTTAAGGCATGATCTACTTGTATATCACATATACATGCTTAAGTTCACATAAGATAACCAATGAGCATTGTTTATTGGATATGAGTAAATGCTAGAATTAAATAACACCTATTTTATTCATTGAACAATGTGTATTTTTACAAAACAACGAGACTCCAGGAGAATTAGAACACCAATCCCAACAATAGCATGCTGTAATTTCGTATTGTGCATGACCGATTAGTTTCCATTTCTTGATTGTAATTGTTTATGTTCAATTTCGAATGTAATTTGGAACGATCATTTCACTGCTTATGAAAATCTTCATGTATGATTTCTTTTTATAATAATAATAACAATAATTATTATAATAAATTAAGAAAGAGGCAAACAAAACGAAGAAAGACGAAGACAAAGACGAGACTTGTCTCCATTAAATTCAAGAATTTTGTTATTCTTTTTCTCCTATTTCTCTGTTAAACGAGGCTCTCCTGTCCCACTGAAAGCGAATCCCACTTAAAAAATGAACGTTTTTATTATCTAGATGTTTAAATAACTCATTCATACTTGATCATAGAGTAGGTAGTTAACTAACATCCAATGCTAATCTCCTCTGATAAAAAAGAAGAAACCAAGGAAAAAGTAGGACGTTTTATTATTAATCAATTAATTAATTGAAAAAAGATTTGGTTTATTTACTGTCATTGAATTATTAATAGATAAAATAATTATAAAAAAACAATCCATGGGTCCCGCTCCGCAGTCCCCTCGTCTCTTTGGTCACTAAATGCGGTGTCAGAATCGTAACTTAGAAAATTGTGAATGTAAATAATAAAATAAAATAAATAAATAATCACAAACATACAGAAAATATTCCGGTGTATAATGTAACACAAATAATTTAAATACACATTTATAAATATTAATATATATATATAAATCAAATACTTATAGATAGACAAGAAGGCACAGCAGTTGTAGTGTGCATAACTTTTCCACCGACGCCAGATTGATAAGCGTCTGGTCGGGATCGCCACCGCCACCGCCGCCGTTATCGACTTCGAATCCTGGCGGTATCCATATCCACTTACGTCTCCGGAGGGAGAGAAATGACGTCGTCTGCAGGCGGGATGTACATGGCTTTCTCTCCCTCTCCTTCGGCTCCTCACTCTCCTCATCTTCCTGGTCTTCGCTCTCCGTCCTCTGCATCTGCTGCTGCTCTACTTGAGCAAGAAAAGTAACCAATCGACTCCTCGTATTTCTCTCTCTCTCTTTTTTTTTTGCCTTTTTTGTTTTTGTTTGTTTGTTGCTTTGTGAGATCTGTGATTTGTGTTCACTGATCTATGTGTTGGTTGTTATTTTTCTGACTTTTGGATGATTGATGTAGTTGATTGTGTATGATCGGTTGCTGTGTTACTTATCTGACTGACCTGCTAGTTAAACTGGTTTGTTTTGGACTTGTTTAGCTTAATATGTTACTTGTTTTTGTGTGATTCTTGATTTGTTGTTTGATTGTGGTTGTTGATGTAAGATCTGAGGTTTCCCAAACTGTCTTTTATTCTGGAATTGTGTTTTTCTGTTACTCTTTTAGTTGATTGGCATCCGTTTATTAGGACGGAGTATTTAGCTGATTGCATCTCAATTTATTTACCTATTTTTGCAGGTATCTCTCTGAGTTATTGGCAGAGCGACAGAAACTTAGTCCGTTTATGCCTGTGCTTCCTAATAGTTATCGCTTGCTGAACCAAGGTGAACTTCGCAGCCTCAATGAAGTAGCTAATTGTGAAATAGCTTGCTTGCGTCGATGTTTCTCGTTTCGTTGATTGGCTTGAAATATTTTGGATGAGGTGTTATTGCCCGTTGAAAATCAGAACAGAGCATGATGGTTCGATATACAGTGTGATCGAACTAATCTAACAGAAACTCAATTCAATGAGTGCATGTGATGAGCAATTATCTGATCTAACTTTAGCAATTATGCTTGCTTGTTCATTTGCCTTTCTGCTAATACCTTGGAATTTGGATGTTTAATTTGGCAAGGGTATGAAACCCTACCTTGAAAATTAGGAACCGTGATGTGAACTCCAAACTATCCAATTCTAAAATCACCCAAATCAAATTGATTTCAACCGAAAGGGAAGGATTAGATATGGATTGCCTTTTGATCGAAGACCCAAAGATAAGAAGAACTAGTTTTCCACCCCAGTTTGAATGAATTCACAAGCAAGTTGATCAGACCTACCTGGATGTTCTTGGCATGTAGCCCTAACTCAAGAATTGCAAATGGTGATGAAACTTTGTCATCAAATCCAGAAAATTTCATTTAGGAAACCAAAAATTGTACATACAGTGCTCCATCCATAACCTTAAACCTATTTTGTTTAGCCAATTAGCCAATGAACCATTCTATCCCTAACTCAAAAGATGCACAGTAAAATTATTAATCAAGAGATACACAATATAAAGGATCCAAAACACCTAAAAATAAAGTATGCTTCCAAAAATTTGTAACCAATTATAGAGCTTCTGATAAGTTTTCATTCCTTGAATCCTCACAATTGAGTTCATCTTTGTTTGTATGTGGGGATTAATAGCTAACTGTAGTTTACTGGCCCTTGACTGTGTGACTGGTATTGGAGGTAAATTGCGGATATATTGGTTCATATCATACTTGCTTGTTGCTTTGCCTTTCTCCTAATACCTTGGATATTTGAGTTGGCAGGGGTATGAACTGATTAGATGGCTTTGCATAAAACTTTATGTGTTTGTGATTTGTGAATACTGGAGGGTGATGTTTGATGTATAAAGAACGCCCATGACAATTGGCAAGTACAATAGTATTGTAGTGATAGTTAATCACAGTGAATACATTCAAACTTGAGTAGTTATTCCATAAAAAAATGAGGATATTGTTTCTCCCTCTCTAAGATTGAGCAACCATACCTACCAATTTATAGAGAGACTTTTTCCATGTTACATGGGTTGCATGTTTTACATCTTTTGGACTGAGCTAGAGGCTTACGAGGTTAGATGCAAGCCGACATGTAAGTGCTCTAGTAATTATCCAGAAGTTCAGTAGCAAGGTTAATATATTTTTCAAGCAGATGGAAATCCCTTTTCTTAGCGTCATGGAGAACCGATCTTCTTCTTCTTTTTCTTCTTCTTCTTCTTCTTTTTAAACCTGCCCATTGCCTTTCTACCTTTGTATAATTGTCGTACATGGTTTCTTAACTTGTATTCATAAATATACATTTTTTTTATGGAAATTCTAATATACCAATTAATCCTAACAGTTATTTGAAACTTATGTGATTTTTTCTACCTCTGCTGCCTTTTCTCTTCATTTGTTTCGAGTTTCTGCAGCCTATACAGTTTATTAACTTCCTTTCTCAGCGTTTGGTGGCAATATTACTTATTGATATTGCTCTATAGTATTGGGGTTCGTAATTGGATTTTGTTTTTTTTTTTTTTTTCCCCTCTCTTTACTTTTGAACATTAAATTATTTATAAAGGATGTTTGTCACTGACTCAGAAGTAAAAACACCTTTTTGCGTATCCATTGTGTGGTAACTGCTAACTTTTTAACAAATGTGCTGACTGGTACATCTTGTTCTTGAAAATTGACATTTTTGGAGCAGAAATATTGCGTGTAACCACTCTATTGGGGAAGGCATCAGTTTTAGGTCAAAGTGGGCTTGAACATGCCAGCCCCCTGGCTTCTGGAGGAATATTTTCAAATGGAGGTGCTGACATGAGTGCATGGCCATCACGGTTTCAATCAGAAGTACGGATACTAACCATTAACATAACCTTGCTGTCCATCTAATTTACTGTACTTAAGAAGCATTCCTGACGCGAACTTTTTACATTTTTGCTAACTCATAACATTTATTTGAGTACGCATAATCTAATTTCATTTGGGGACAGGTTCTCTAATTATAAAATGGGACTTGTTTTTTCACTTGTGCGTTTTATTGTTTTACTCAATCTTTTAGTTTTTTTTTTCAGCTTCTCTAATGGTTCTAACAAATTAGTTCTTCACCTTCAGCCATCTTGATAGACAGGATGATGGTGTCCATTAAATTATGAGGAGCTTACTTACTTTTAAATTTGTGTTTATGTGTGAAGGAAACTCTCTGATTAATTAGCTGGGTTAACTTATTTTTGTTTTAGTGACAAGGGTCTAATATTCTAATATAGAGTGCTGACTCATTAGTTAACTTTGGTTTATCCTTTGTCTATCTTTGGTGAAGGGGTTTTCACTTTTCATGAAATTTGGTTGCACAGTTGGAATTTAAAAATTACACAAATAAGTGGCCCGAAGAGTAATTTATGTCAGCATTAGCACATTTGTATTGTTGTCTAAGAGTGTGTCTTCATAAAGGAATTTTCATCTTGTACAGAACCCAACCCCAAAAAGGGAAAAAAGAAATAGAGAGAAAAAAAAAAAGAAAAAAAAATGCTACATTAAGTTCCACGACAACATTTTGTGAATGATTCTGGGATTCCTTGTACTCCTTCGAGCACCAAAATGTTCTCACTTTCTATGCATGATTATGATGTGTTCTTTCTCAAGGTATGTAGTGTGTTCAGTACTCTACTCTTTCCCCTAGATTGCGGTCCTAGAATCTATGACTTTGATATGTATTGTTTCTGAAAATCTCTCATGTTCTATATTCCAACTTTATGATGGCTGTTATACATACCTATAGCAGGATGATTGCCTTTATATCATTTTTCTGGTTTGAACTCTATATAATGTTTTGATATGCAGATGTCAGGTTTATTACAACCATCATCAGCACAAAATTGGCTAAGTTCTCAAGGTAGCTCATCAGGTCTTATTGTGAAGAGAACCATCAGAGTAGACGTTCCCGTTGACAACTTCCCTAATGTATTAATTATATTGTGTTTTATATGTTAATCTATTCTTCTCTTTTCATCATTTTTCCCCTTTCTTACCATATTTTGCTAATGGACTGATTTGAACTTTGTTTGTAGTATAACTTTGTCGGCCGCCTCCTTGGACCTAGGGGAAACTCTCTCAAGCGAGTGGAGGCCAGTACTGATTGTCGAGTTTTGATTAGAGGGCGTGGTAGCATTAAGGATCCAGCTAGGGTAATTTCCGATAAATTTTCATTTTCTTCTTAAGTTGCACGTCACGATTCTGTTGCAAAACATTTTGCATATGCCTGTCACGATTCATATAATTCATTTGCAATTATATCATGTAGGAAAAATAACAAATTCTATCCCTAAACTTCTAAGATGATCACACTCTAGTCTTCAAACTCTTAATTTGATCTATTACACCCTCATCAAGAACGGCTGCAATTTTGCTTTTCCATTTAAGTAAATCTCTCAGGATTTCTGTTTTTCTGTTGAAAATTTCTAAATCAGGGAATGATAGAGAGAATGGTTGTAACATAACTCCTATCTTTATGATAACTTCTCTATTATTTTTTTAAAAGGAATTAATGTGAATGTAGGGAGGGAGAGACAGATCCTTCTCTTATTTCTTCTATTTTCTTACTTTTCTCAAATCACTCACTCAGTCAGCTCATTCATATCTGTCTCTCGTATAAATTCTTTCCCCTTTTCTTATTTTCCCTGTCAATTCTCTCTTTTTTCTTTTCCCTCATATCTTTTTTCTCATTCCCTCCTCCCCACCCACCCCAATTCAAACCCTCCTTATCTCTCTTATGACCTTAAACTTCTTATATTTTTTTTTTTTGTGTTGATAAAGCATAATAGTCAATTTAATATTTAATGAAATCTTTTTATCATATTGTTGGTTTTACTTCCGTCATTAAATATCTTTACAGATTAATTCTTAAAAATATACTTTATCTGAGTTGTTGCAAATCCTTGCCTTCGGGGTCTTTTTTAGTATTGAGTGATCCCCAGGTCTTGATGGAGACCTCATCTCTCTTTTTCATTTTTTATTGCCTTTGTTTGTAACACAGTTTTCATTTCCCATGAAAACAAAATAATTTATTAAATAATAACTCATTTTTCATAAGATTACATTGAGATTAATTTTACGTTATTCATGTTAAGATTATGTTAATATTAATTTTACGCAATTATTGCTTTAGTTAATAAATGTGTTGAATTATAATCTAAGTAGCATAGACATGGACACAAATACAACACGTCGATTTAAAAAAAAAAAAAAAAAAAAAACTAGGACACAAATGGGTTGGGAATATGCTCTTTTTTATTACTATTATTTTAGGGTATTATATAAATTTAACATAAAATAGTTAATGTACACTAAAAAAAAGCATAAAATGTCAAGTTTATCAACAATTGTAGGAGATGAAACATTTATGCCCATTTGGTATCATTTTTGCATTTGCTTTTTGGTTTTTGAAAACTAAGCCTATTTCCTCTCCATTGATTTGCATTTTTCTTAAGTACAATGGTTAAATTCTTAGCCAAATTCTAAAAACAAAATAAGTTTTTAAAAGCTACTTTATTTTAGTTTTCAAAATTTGGCTTGGTTATTGGTAAATAGTAGATAACAAAGGAAAAAATTTGGAGGTGGAAGTAGTGTTTATAGGCTTAATTTTCAAAAATCAAAAACCAAAAAACAAATGGTTACCAGTTTCTTAATTAATTTTTTTTAAATCTTTGGTTAAAAAGGGCTCTCCTTTTGTTTTTTTTTCTTTATTTTGTTTAAAATATAATGATTTGGGCTTTAAATTTGGGTCCAATATTGGTTGGACCATTTTCTCTTTATAAACTTTTCCTAGGTGTATCCCACGTGTTTGAAACTACAAATAAATAAATAAATAAATAAATAAATAAATAAATAAAATAGGACAAAAATTTGGTTGTTGGACACTTGTTTGGGGTGTGTACATACGTGTCTGTATCCAACATGGACACCCCCTAAAATGGTGTCCGTGTTTCATAGGTTATAATTTTAATGTAAATACGAAGTATTATAATGGACCTCTACCTTCCTCCCTCTCTCTTCGGCTCTTCCTATGTGAGTTTACTTCTATTAATGGAAGAATTTGAGATATTATTTTGTTAAATTGGAGGCCACTTTTGTATGTTGCCTCCCTTTTTGGTGGGCTCTTCTTTTTGTGGCCTTGTGTATTCTTTCATTTTTTTAAAATAAAAGTTTGGTGGTTTATAAGAATTAAAAAAATGGAAGCATTTGATTTCACAAGGATTAGGGAAACCCGAGCGCAACCCAATTGGTTAAGGCGTTTATCCTCTACCAAAAAAGTTTAGGGTCGACCCCTCTCCCATATTGAACTAAAAAAATGGTTAGGGATTTTTTTTTTTTTTTTTAAATCTTCTTGTTATTATTATAATTTTATGAGAAACCAGCTTTCATTGAGAAAGCCCTAAAATTACATAAGTGGCAGCTCTGATATTGAAACAAGACCTCTTCATACAATTTAAGTTTGAAGGAGTGTGGTTGAATTTTTTGAGTGTGGATTAATTTGCAGATAGAATGGTGTCATTTTGAGTAGTATCTTTAACTTCTTGTGGAAAAATGGACTACAGGAGGGAGAGGTCCTACTACGTAAGAGAAAGGCAAAAAAATTCTGTAGGTTAGATCATGGACAAGTAACAATCACTCAAGATCTCTTAGTAGTGCTAGTTATTGGTGAGCGTCTGATCCCTTCTTTGCAAGCCTATCTAAGCCCTGTTTTTCAAGTTCTAGCGCCCGTTTTGGAGTCCAGACTTAAACCCCATTTTTGCTGTCCATCATTTCAATTTGTTAAATTCCTACATTATTAAAACAATATGCCACATCGGGGGTTCCGTCTTCCATGCCAGGTCTTCAAACGACTTGTCATGTTGGATTTTCATTAGTCCTCTTTGATGGTAAGAGCATCTTATCGTGTGATTTATAGAAATCAACACCCCCCCCCCCCCCCCCCCCCCCCCCCCCCCCCCCCCCCCCCCCCAAAAAAAAAAAACAAAAAACAAAAAACAAATGGACGATCCAGAAAAAATCAAACTAGAAACATTCAGAAAAAAAGAGGATCCAATTGTTAAGAATGAGAAACAGAGGATAGTTATAAACCTTCTAGATCATGGACAAATGACGATCACTCAAGATGATTTCTTACTAGTGCTAGTTCTTTGCAAGCCTATCTAAGCCCCGTTTTTCAAGTTCTAGTGCTCGTTTTGGAGTCCAGCCTTTACCCCCATTTTTGCTGTCCATCATTTCAATTCGTTAAATTCCTACATTATTAACACAATATGCCACATCTTGGGGTCCATCTTCCATGCCAGGTCGAAACTAGAAACATTCAGAAAAAAGAGGATCCAATTGTTAAGAATGAGAAACAGAGGATAGTTATAAACCTTCTAGAAACAAACACCTAAATCAATCTGCTTCTCCTGAACTCTCAGATATTCCTATCCAATGGATTACAAAAAACTTCTTCAATCGGTCATGAGATTAGATAAACTATAATTACAAAAAGGGGACCAGTTACTCTGACTAAGAGATAGAAACAGAGTACTAGATTTGAGAAAAGCTTGGTGGTTTTTTTTTCCTTATTTGTGAAAATTCGTGATTTTCATTCAAGCCATATAGACCATAAGTAAGCCGGGTGAAATTAAGCCAAAGTATTCTTCTCTAGTTCTCCCTTTAAGGATGACCGTTGAAAAAGAGAGAGGATGTCCAGAAGAGCTTTTTTGCAAACAAAATTCACCAAAATAAAATCCCAAAAATATCTAGCTTGCTTGACACCAGAAAAGCAAATAGATTTTAGTTTCCTCGGCAAATTTGCACATGATGCAGCATTGAGGATAGATGCTGATCCATTTCGACAATAGGTAAAAATAAAAACATGCACATTATAGGACCCCTTTTAAATGCCTTCCAAGGTTTGGTGAAATCGAGCTGCCTTCATCATCAAGCAACACTCTTTACTATCTAGACATGTTGAAGTCTGAAATCTTTCTGCGTATTTGACTCCTAAGAATTTTGGCTCACGAGGCGGGCCAGTCGTGTACCAGTTGCAAGTTCCATTGAAAGCCATGTTTCATCCAGGATTTCACGTGTCGTTGCTGAAGAAGTCACAGTGTTTGACTGAAAACTAATAACAAAGAAAATGCAAAAACTTCAGTAGTTTTAAACTGAGCTGCCGCATCTACAAGAAATGATATAGTATAAGATGAAATCACTTGGAGAAGGGTGGAACTATGAAATAAAGCCATGTGTGGCCCAAGGAGTCGTGAAGTAGGAGTTGAGAGGAGGGGAGTTGTGAACCCCACTCCTTGTTTGGTCCAAGGAGTTTGTGGGTGCCAATACTAACAAACATCAATTTTATACCTTATCAAGTCTTTACATTGTGGGCCCTTGGAGCTCACTATTCCACTTCTTGACCCAAACGCACCCTTTAGACCTAGAAAAAGAATACAAAGGGGATTGTCTCCGATGAGGGGTTTGAACCTCCAACCTCTTGATCAAGGATATATGCCGTAAAACTAAAAAAGTTGTTAATCAATCCATCTTCTATTGTAAAATTTTCGACAAAATACACTTTTGGTCCTTGAAGTTTGAGCTTGGTGTCTATTTAGTTCCTGAAGTTTAGGAAATAGTTCTAAATGGTCCCTCAATTAAATTGATCGTTAATTGGCTAATGAAAAATGACATGGCATGAATGGTATGACAATTTTTACTTGAAATTTAACTTTTATTAATTTAAAATTATTTCAAGTGGCATGTTTCTCTCATTCAACCGTTTGCAAACTTCGCTTCTTCCATCTTTTTCTTTCCTTCTTTGCACTGGGTACCAACTTATTTCTTCAATAAAAATACACTTTGGAGAAGCAACACCTCAACCTGAACAAACAATCTTTGGAGCAAACCTAAAACACGTGTTTGGGGGAAAAAGATTCCTGATCAACAAGGCAAATTGGCAATTCCCAATAATTTGATCGTATATCCTACGTCCAACCCACCACCGCCCTATTATTAAAAGTGAAATGAACCTTAAATTGAGAACAAAAAAGTATGTTGAACTCACAATATATATAAATACTTGATAAAATTTACTCGCTACTCCTTAGAGAAGAATGGCCTTTCTACAATTGTTAAGAATATAAGACACTTTTGGCCCTTTCTACAATTGAGTTTAATGAGGACAAACAATTGGGGTCATCACAAGGGAGGCCCCAGAGAAGTAGTGGGAAAGACCTTACCTGTCCATTTAGCCAACTGGTAGTTGATGGCGGGGTGGCTGCATCTAATATATTATTTTACTAGTAGTTTAAAATGCTCTTTTACTGTTGAAAATTATTAGAGAACTCCTGGGAAGGATGCAGAAATGAGACTTCCACTGAAGGAAACGGGTTCAATTACTCTCCACTTCATCAAAACTTTGGTATGTCTAGAAATTGGCCAGATTAGAAAAAAGAAGATTGTCCTGGGTGCTGTATGGTGTTTGGGAATTTCCGTTGGAACAAGATTATATCTAGTACCTGTTGCTTGACCTCCAAGTCATTCATTGTCATGTGTAGAAGTCCCACTGCCGCTTGACAGCTTGAGATAGTTTTCATTTCATCCCATACCTTCATTTATGTTAGAACATTTGACAAGTCAACCAAGTAATCTTGTGACCTATCCAAATGTTCTATTCAAGTTTCTAAACCGAGAAAAGTCAGGAGCCCATATCCTTTAACTGGCATTGCTCTAGTTATTTTGCTCCCTTTGTCCTAGACCTTCATTCTGGTCCAGTGTGGCTATTATTGAACCTGTAACTTCTGAAATCCTTTCTGGTTTTGTCTTTTGGGTGAATGTTATCAGAATTTTTGTTTAAGAAATCTGGTCTATAAAAAATCTAAAGAGAAGTGAGAGAAGCAAAGGAGGCTGTATAACTTGCATATTACCTCTTAGCATCTTCCAGGAGCTCCTTGTCTTTTATTTTTTTTTTCCAAAATATTAGTCTGAATTTGTATAATCTTATGTAATTATTAGTCTCTTTTCATGACTGTTTGGAGCTTTGTGCATCTTCTGGTGTTCGTGCGGGTATGGGTGCATTCCATATTTGACCTCCCATTCGAATTATCTTTTTGAATAGGTGTCCACAAAGTAGTTTGGATATAGAGTTATGTTTACCATTTCCAAATTTTTCTCCAGATCAAATGATACCTCAAGTGATACAGATTCCTATATGTTTATCAACTATGATTTAAAATATTTGGAAGTTTAATTTGGTCTTCTAAAAATGTTGAGTGTGAAAATGTTATGTTGCTTTTCTTCACTCTCTGTCTCTCTACGACTTGAGAACTTTACAAGGATTCCTTTTGTAGAATAGCCACGTCAGTTTTTGTCTTCAAGGGAGATGAAGTATCTTTGTTTAGTCTCCTTCAGGCATAAATTTAATATATGCGTAATGATGTTTATTTAATTTTAAAGTAGCTTATTCACCATTTTTATGCTGGGGAGTTGACTTTTCTTCTGTAGCATAAAATACAGAATCAGAATTCAGTATATAATAAAGGTGCCAAGTTTATACTATTGTTTTATGTCTTGTAGGAAGAAATGATGAGAGGAAAACCAGGTTATGAGCATTTGAATGAGCCTCTCCACATCCTTGTTGAGGCGGAATTGCCCGTTGAAATTATTGATGCTCGCCTTATGCAAGCCCGTGAGATTCTTGAGGACTTGCTCAAACCAATGGTGAGAATCTTTTGAGATCTTAGGGAGGTGTTCGGGGTAAAGATTATCATAAAATTATAATAACCACCTCTTGCTACAGTAAATATTATTTCAAAACCTTCAATTAGCTATAGTAAATACTATTTCAAAACCCTCATTTGCTACATTATTTACAATTTGTTACATTTTTTACTATTTTATATTTATCATTTTTTAATTCTTTGTTACAGCGTTTACTATTTCCTTCTCAAACTAAAATAGTTTACACCTCAAAAACATACTATTATAACCCAAACTAAAATAATCTACACCCAAAATACAAACTATTAAAATCCAATTATAATAACCTAGGAGTATAATAACCAACTCCTTGCCCCAAACGCTCTCTTATATAACTTGGTCACCATCTTAGTGACCTAATTGGTCTTACTGATCTAATTTCCTTTTGTTATTTTCTCTTCCTATTAATTATATATTTAGGAAGAATCTCACGACTTCTACAAGAAGCAACAGCTACGGGAGCTAGCCATGCTTAATGGCACGCTTCGTGAGGAGGGCTCGCCTATGTCCAGTTCAGTGTCTCCCTTCCACAATAGCCTTGGAATGAAGAGAGCCAAGACTAGGGGGTAAATCGAATTGCTGCTTCATAGAAGAGGCTTTTGGAGATTGTTTTCTAGCGTCTGGGAGTAATCAGCAGTCCCATTCCAAGGTGTTGCCTGCAGCCAATGCCTTCACTGCAATCGGGGCACTCGCACTCTTATGTGCAGGTTCTTACTAAAATTTATATGGTGTGTTTATGTAGTATTCGGAAGAGAAGGTAATGTACTGACATGGAAATGTCAAAGCAGTAAAGGATTACTAGCGATTGGGGGGGGCTATATATATATTTGTTGCTCTAGCAGTTAATGGTTTGCGAAATCTCTCAAAAGAATTTAATGTGCGTTATTTACTAGGCTTTTTTTATAAGGTTATGATAGAAGTTCTGATATTATTTAGGATTGTGGGTTCTTTTGGGACTTAAAGAAAAAAGGGCCAAGGCTTGTAAGCGATTGTGAGGTACAGGAACTATTGATTTATTAAGTTGTTTTTTTGTTTCTGTTGGGTGTGTTTTGTACTAGAAAGAGTAGAAATCTTTTCCCCCCTTCAAAAACATTCTTTATTATTTCCTTTTTATATGATCTAGAGATTCAAAACCTTTGATATACTTTGCCTTCTAAGATCTGTACTATTATGAAATTTCATTCTGCTTCACAAATTTTGCTTGAGCTGCAGTTTTGTACTTCGGATATTACGAGGTGGTATCTTAACTAATCCTTTATATTAGTAGTCTTTAAAGTTTTTTAAATGCGTTTTTAAGGCCCGCTCTTTACCACTCTGCCTTAGAAGAACTACCCATAGTCAGCTTCATGTGCTTGAGAAGATGACTTCTAACTTCTCAAAATGAACCTTTTGGCACAGTGACAACCCAGAACTTGGACTCAGAGTTATGTTTGGATTGATGATAATTTGTTTACAGGTCATACCAGACGGTTGGCCTGAAGACGCTGCTGCTCGAACATCATTTTCATGCCAAGGTTTGAATGATCTAGTCTTTGTGCTTGACTTTCTAGTATCAATATAATGAATTGGACATGCTTATATCTAGGCTGACCAAAGGCATAACATGTCTTCAAATGCAATAAAAAGTTACTGTTAGATCCTAGATTTGCATTGCAAAGATGATAGGTGGTATGGTATAACAACAGTTTTCTTTGAGATTAGCATCTATTTTATGACTTTGCATAATATTTGCCTCATCTTAGGAAGTTGAGTTATCAATTCCCCTATCCTACCTAACCCTCAATTTCTCTCTGTGTTTTGAAATTTTGGAATGTTGATTGGGGCTTTCTATGTGTGTTTATTAAATTTTCTCTCAGAAGTTCAGGCTTACAAATTTTAATAAATTTAGGTTTGTTAAGCCAAGATGATGTGTTTTGATTGTGCAAAAGAATAGGTTATAGGAAATTATCTGGTAACTTTGCATTTGGTCTGCGAGTATGACGTCTTAAAAGGTAATTTTTGATGGGTAACATTTTTTGGGGCTAATAATTAAGTGTGTAACAATATTTTTAAAGATTTTTAAAGAATTGCAAATATAGGAAAATCTATCCATGATGGACTCTTGCTAATAGAATTCTACTAGCGATATTGTCTATTGTTGATAGACTCTGAGAGTTAGATTTAAATTTTACTATATTTGTAAACTCTTGCATCGTGTTGTATCTTTATATTTGTAAACTTTTGCATCATGCTGTATTCATTAATATCTTGTGCTTGATTGTTATATTTGTAATTGCCTTGTCTTGAAATGGTTAAAAAGGTACTACAAGCTTGGGCCTTATAAAAGATGAACAAATTTGCCCTTTTGGATTATCGGTTAGGTCTCTCCATTGTTGGGTAATTATCAGTTAAGTCTTAGTTCTTTTGGATGGGGGTCGCTTTCTTAATTGATGCAAGACTCCATTTTGGGGCATTGTTATTGTAGTTTTTGTTTTTGCATGCATGGGTTGGATCAGCTTTTAGTCTTAGCTTCATTTGAATTACACTAATCCAATATACCAGACAAACACAATCTTTTAAAAACCGACTTTTTTCTAACTTAGAACAACGAAGTTTTGTGTAATGAGAACATTTAGGCACAATTTTGTACAATTGGCTAGTGAATGAATGGCTTATTTTTCTTATTATTGTTGTTAATCGAATATTTCTAACTGAAGTACTCTTGACCTTCTCTTTGAGAAGCTTATACAAAACTGCTTGGAGGTTAACCTTATACCTATTCTCAACCTTCTTTTTCCACATTAGAGACAATAATTTCATGTTTTTTATTCGTTTTTATCGGAACTTTTTATCATTGTTAACTTAAGTATAAGTTGTCAGTTGATTGGATCTCTAATTGGTTAAACATTTAGGTCTCATTGGTAATGATTTTGTTTTTAATTTTAATTTTACGTTTTTGAAATATATGCTTGTTTGTTCTTAACTAATTATGCTTTTACCTTGGTAAATTACTTGCATTTAAAGTTTGAAAATAAAAACATGCTTTTGAAAACTATGATAATCATTTTGATTTTGATTTTTGTTTTTAAAAATTAAGTCTAGTTCATCAATATTTCTTATTATGATTTACATTTTTTTTTAAGTACAATGGTTTAATTTTTAGTCAAATTTTAAAAATAAAAACAACTTTTTAATAGTTTTTTTTTTAGTTTTTAAATTTTGGTTTGGTTTTTTAAATTATTGGTGAAATGTAGATAACAAAGAAAAAAATTTAGAGGTAGAAGTAGTGTTTATAGAGATAGGGTTTAAGTATGTCGTTTTTAATTTTTGAAAGTTAAGTTTATATTCACTAATTTCATCCACAAATTTTTATGTTTTGTTATCTAATTTCTACACATGTTTTTAAAAATCAATCTTAATTTTGATTTTTTTTTTAGAAAAATAGTTTTTATTTTTAGGATTTAATTAGGAATTCAAGTATTTCTTTAAAATGAGGAAACTAGAGGAATAAACATAAATTTTGAGGACTAAAAGTTTAAAATGAAGTCATTATCAAATGTTTTCTAATTTTCAAAGCTTGGCTAGGTATTTTAAAATACTAGTAAAAAGGGTACTAAAATATAAAATTTATAAATGAAAATAGAGTTTATAAACTTGATGTCTTAAAATTAATTAGTTGTACGATACTATTAAAATTAAGTAATAAAAGAGAATGCAAAAAAAAAAACACTTTTTTTTATTTTTTTTTTGGTATGGTGAAATTCTATTTCTTTATGATCTCAGCTCGTTTGGCCTGTAAATCTATAGAATTGTTGGCTGTATGTTGGACCAATCTGTCCAAGAGTGAGCCAATTTCTAGGCCATTGGCTAAAATTCTTGGGTTTTCTACACATAAAGTATTATAAAATATAATACATTACAAAAGAATTTATATATATAACAAAGTTTAGATTTAGTTCTTGGAGTCTATTGGTGATAGTCATAGATTTTGCTATATTCGCAATTCTATAAAAATTGTTGTCACACACTTTATTATTAGTCCTAAAAGTGCTACAAATTATAATTATTCTTATATTATTAAATGTCTAAACTCTTATTTTTTTTCACAAATAGTTTGATCGGCTTTTTTTAATTCTATATATAAAGGTTGTGGAGCTTTTACATTTCAACCCTTATAACTGTGTATCAAATAAAGAGTTTTTAGTATTAGAATGGATTCATTTTCGTTGGAGTTTTCCGTTTTATTTATAGATTCTTCTTGACAGTCCTTCATCCTTTTAAGATTTTTGAGCTATGTTTTGGGCCAAAGTAGTCTTAGTGGGCCAAATACCTTGATTTCTCCCCCAACCGAGGATATACTGATCGGGTTGTCAAGGCCCATGTCACTCTTCTCTCTCTGGCCCTACCCTGATCCATGTTTGGCCATCTAGTCCGTCAACCCATTACTCTACTTGATCTTTTACATATATATGCCCTTTGATCCAAAATCACCCCTAATATATATGTAAAAACATCTCATTTATCTTTGTTAGGATAATATTGTGGTATATATATGAATTCATATATTATATAAGCTATGGTATATAGTAATGAATATGCATCTACGATATATATATATATATATATGTGTGTGCGCGCGAGAATATAGCATATTCCTTGGTTTTGAAATAATAGAAAACAAATTTTGAAATGCCAAACATGAAAATATCTCTCTCTAGAATCATGGAATGTTGACCAAAAAGTAATATATAGAAAATCTTGAATTTATTTTTATAATTGGCATTTATAAAAAAATTGAAATATTCTACCTTGACAGCTCATATATGTATTAAATTTGGAGAGATAAAATGAGTATGCAGTTAAAATATTCCAAAAAATCAATTGAAAGTCTAATTGTAACACAACATAGTTTAAATGTTGGATAGTTGCTAATATAGTAATTAGACCAAAAGTATTAATAGATATAGCATAATACAAAAGAATTTATATATATAATGAAATTTAGATCTAGCTCTTGAAATCTTTGAATAACAGTGATGAACTATATCAATAATAGGGGTCTATCAATGATGGAGTTTATTATTGATGAGTATTGTTATATTTGCAATGCTTTAAAAATGTTGCTATAAACGTAATTATTCAACTTAAAAATGCTATCCATTACAATTATCCTTAAATATTTGGACATTTTTAAAATATTAGATGTATTTCAAAATTCTTGGTGGGAGGATTCCAATAATAATCTTATCACTCTGTTAAGTGATTCGATTTGAATACCATTTGTTATAAAATAATTTAAATTTAGTGTCCTAATAACTTTAAAATATATGTAAAATTATCGCTTAAATTCCCACAAAATACTTATTTATTTGTTTCCTAAAAAAAAAATTAAACCAATGATATAATTTTTGTCAACATCATTCCCAAAAAATATTTAGATGAACAAGAGAATAAACTTCATTTGTAAAATATTGATATTCATATGCGTATGTGCATATATATATATATATATATATATATATATAGTCATTAAAGAAAAAAGAATAATGATGGGTTGTAGAGAAAATGGCCAAAGAAGCTCATCAATGAAGTGTTTGTGTCCAAAAAGAGAGAATCAATGCTTGGAAGACCAAAGAGACAAATAGCAGAAGAAAAATGATTACACCTATAATTATATCATTCAACATAACTTCTTACCTTCCATCCCATCCCTTTCACAATCATAAATTATACCTGAATTTATTTCTTTACATCATTATATTCACTAACTTCTCTCTGTTTACTTCAAAAAATATTTAATATATACTCCTTTTTGTTCATAATTTGATGCATCACTATGTAATATAAATTTTTGATCTATAAGTTTCATCCAATTCTTAAATGCTTCTTTCTTTAAAAAAAAAAATGACAATTTTTTTTGCAAGTAATAAATTGAGGTAGATACTAGACAGAATGGAAAATTACTAAATATCTCTTTTTTAAAAAATACTAGATAGTTTTCAATTTTAGACCTTGAACTATAATTATCTTTAATCTCATTGTGATCTAACAACAAAAATTATAGGTAACACAATGTTGTCTTCTTAACGAGTGTTTCTAGTATTGGTGCTATATAAGTTGATTGTTACTAAGTATTGTGATAACAATGAGTAGACATCAAAATAGTAGCAAAAATCGGCCAAATGTCTTTTATAGTAAAATTAAACAATTTAAAGTTCTAGAACCAAAATGAACTAGTTCTAAAAGTTCAAAACTCAAAATAGGATCTAAATCGTAAAATCAATGCTTGAAGAGTAAAGTTAAACTTCTAAAACATTTTAAACAACACTAAAAACAAATGATATAAACTTGGGGAATTAAATAATATCGACCCTGAGGAAAAATAGCATGGTTGAATTACAAATTTAGTTCATAAATTTTAAAGTTTGTGTCTATTTGATCCTTAAAATTTCAAATTTACAAACTTAGGCTTAGTTTGAAATTGTTTTAACTTTTAAATAATTAATACCAATTGTGCTTCTAGAAAAATGAAATGTGAAATTAATGAAGTAAATTAGTGTTCGGTAAATTTCAGTTTAAAACTTGAAAAAGTAGATTATAATTTTTAGTAGATAATGCTAAATTGTTGTGATAGCTATGACTAAGTAGACTTGCTATCAAAATTTGCATAACTTTCTTTCTATGATAGTATTTAAAGAAAATATTGGTGACATTGACCTAATCAACCTAAAAACTTAATAGGTTTGCTAAGAAATATATTAAATTTATAAAAATCAGTTTAAATTTATAAAGAATAAAGATGAAAATAAAAAATTGGTTAGGAAATAACTTATGATTTTATCATAAATCTACTTTTAAAAGCTACTATGGAACAACTTTTAAAAGAGACAGTTGCAAATATAACAACTAGATTTAAAATATTTTGCATATATAACATAACACAAAAGAATTTGTAGATATAACAAAATTTAGATTTGACTTTTGAAGTCTATTTGTGATAGATTATATTACTAGTAGGGGTCTATAAGAGTTTGTTAATGATAGAGTCCTATCACTGATAAACTTTACTATATTTACAATTCTTTAAAATTGTTGCTATACACTTCATTATAATCCCTAAAAGTGCTAATCAATGCAATTACATTTTAAAATGTGTGAGAATTAGCATAGAATTTAAAAAACAAATTCATTCACAATTAATTTTACCAAACACTCAAAGCAATCAAGATTATTAAATTACTTTAACCCTCTAAAAAACAATCCCAAACATAACCTTGGTCTTAGAACTTCGATATATATATATATATATACTAATTATAAAATGAACGGTCTAGAATTATGTAGGGTTCGTAAAATAAATGAATGGTAAATTAAAATATATGATTTGATAAAGTAAAAAGTAAGAAGGAGAGTGGCTTTTAAGTGAGAGAGGGAAGTGGGGCTAGAGAGAGAGAGTAGGGTATAGTTAGGGTTTGAAAGGGATGGAAAATAGTAGGGTAATAGGGCATGTTATTCCCACGTGATCTATGGCAGAGCCCTACACTAACTATATAATATAATATAATATAATATAATATAATATATACATACATAGGTACAATTAAATGTTCTCTCTACATTTAATGCTATTGTGAAAAGACATAAATGCCCTTGTTCTTTGCAGAGGCAGAAAGAACGTTAACGACATGTCGCTTTTAACCCAACCACATAATACTATACTCCAATGGCTAACCAACAAATTCCATAAGAAAAAAAACCATTTTCCAATTCCCTCCTCTCCTTCTTCTTTTATTCTCTTTTCTACTTCCCATTCTTTTATCTTGTTTGTTTTGTTGTTCCCATTCGAGAAAATTAGGGTTTTCAATCTAATTATTACTCTTTGGAGATTATGAGGTTTTTCTTTTTTTCTTTTTTGATAATTGGATTTTTTTTTTTTTTTTTCTTTTTTGTTCTAGTCTGAAAAATATTTGTGGGTTTTGATTGAATTAGTTTGTTTGAAAAGTGTTTTGAGAATGAATCCGAGAGGAAAATGGTGATACTTTGGTGCATCCTAGGTATCACCCATATTTGTGTCACCACTTACATCTAAAGCGGTATTAAAATACTTCAAAAAAGGAAAAAGTAAAATTTTCCACATAGCAAGTTATGATTGGACAATTTGGTGGGATGTACACAGGTAGATACGCTTTAGAGGAAAATGATATCTAAAGTCCACTTTTGTTTTCAATAAAAAGCTAATAGGCTAAATAAGGAAAAGTAATAATTTATTACCCAAAATTTATATATCATATTCTTAGATATGTGTTTAGTACCATATTAAAAAATTGGATTCCAATTTAAGTAATTGTTCAAAATGTACTAGTTACCTACTAAGTATTAGGTTAAATATAAAATATTATTAATTAATTTATGAACATTTTTTTATGTTAAAAATATTTATATGATCATTATTTAGTTTCATGTAATCTATAATACATTACATAATACATAAAATGGAAAAGAAAAATGAGTCAGAGTCTACCACATGCAATACTGTATTTATTTACTCCTTTTATTTGTTTCTAATAATTTTAAACTATCAAATTTGAATTCTCAATGTACCAAAAACATTAAGATGTCGTTTTTCAAAATTTGTTGGATTTGAATCACAAAATCTAAAAAAAAAAAAAGGAAGGAAAATCATATTACCTCTAAATACATATTCATTGAACTTAAAAGAATTTGAAAACATAAAATATAATCCAAAATTGTCTACCAAACAATTTACTCTTATGGTTGAACCCTAAAACATTGTCGAGTAAAAAGTTAAAAGAGAGCTTACTTTGCAGTTATTAGGCCATCAAACTCATAATGCAAAAGTTCAAAAGACCTAAAATGCATAACTCACACCATACAAAGTACACCTATAATCATCACGTTTGATCAAAACCTTTTTTTTGGACTGACATTGTGTTGCGTTAGTTTTAGCCATTCGAAACTGCAAAGTATAGTGTCAATTTACAATGAGAAACTTCAAAGGGAACTTAAGAAATTGATTTCATCAATTGAACTACCATTTAAATAACTCAAGAATTAATGAATGTTCACGTATAACCACGAGTTAAAGAGTTCAAAATAACGGTCGGTGACTTTTCCATGCCCAATTGAATCTCATGCAAAATTATAAAACTAATAATACTAGATGTCAAAATCTGGATAGTTGAATATACAATTGACTTTCATGTGACAATAATGTTAGATTTGTATTTTGGGAAAGAGAGGACCTCAAAAAAAGAAAAAGATAAAAGGCTCTGATGTCAAAATCAGAGATGAGAACTTTAGAATGGAGAAAAAGCAAAAAAAATTAGTTAACTCATATGGAGCTATAAAGGATGTATATATAGTAGAATTTCTCTATTTTAATCCTCTTATGGTTAGGATATGAGTTTTTCTTAATCTAGAATAAATTAGGATTAAAGCTAATTAGCTTAATGATTAGTTGACACTAGACATATTTGAGCCCAAGTCCACTGTATCTTGATTTAATTTTTCTCGATCTAGCCTTTAACTCTATTTCATCATGTCCAAATTCATCTATAACCCTATCTAGTTTTTAGTAACATGCAAGACATTAACTAAAGGGGAAATGAGAGTCTTGTACAACAACTTTTTCTCTCTACTTTTCCTTTCCATTTCATCTTCTCCCATCCTCTTCGTACTACATTAATCTCTCGCTACACCCTTCTTCAGTCATTGGTGGCTCTAAAAAATGGCATTGGTTAGATATCTTCTGCCTTGTCTAGAAAAAGCTCATCAAATACAAACAAAAGAATTTATGTTCTTCTACCTTCCACCTTCCACCATCTTCTGTAAATGACAATCCCAAAAGAATTTACGTTGAAGTCATTTCTAGAAAAAGCTCATCACATATACAAACTCCACCTCCTATGTCCTAGAAGAAGAGCTTTTCACAAATCGTGAAAATAGATGATGGACTACTATTGGTCCATTGGAAGCTATGTGATATGTGAGAAATGGTCAACTATGCAACATGCATCCCCTCACTTAGTTCCAAGTTATGGAGGATAGGTTAGTTTAAGAGGAATTCCTCTTCATGCTTGGAATAAGAACACCTTTCTACAAATTGGAGAAGCATGGGGTTTCTTTGAAGTTTCAAAATTTACCTGGAGAAAGTTAGACCTTGTTGGGTGAAAATTCAAGTTTTAAAAGAAAAGGATTTTTTTTTTTTTTTTTGGTTGAGAATCCCACGTTGATTATTTTTTAAAGGGGAGTCTCTTTCTTGTATTCCCATCTTGGATTTTGGGTTTGGGCTCTAAGGGGTACCCATGTTTTATAGGGAGTTAGGAGATAGGTTAATGTGGGTATGGTGGACATCCCACACGCGCACGCTGTCTCTAGCGTGTTCGCTCCTCCAACATGTGCCGCGAGTTAGTCAGTCTTCCGCTCGCATCACCTGTACAGTCTTCCCACTCGTGCCTTACGCGTGCGCACATTCTATGGCTGGCCGTGACTTCTTCTCCCGCAGTTTCACACTGCAGTTGGCCTTCAGGTCTATAAAAGGTGCAGGCCTTTAGCAGTTTTAGAACAAGTTTCTATTTTGTAGGTCCCATATTTCTGACGAATGTTGTTCGTGATTATTCGCGCTGTCAAATTTGACCATTAGAGGGTAGCTAAAAACAACAATTTTAAGATTTTTTCATCTGCAACTGCTGTAATGGCTTTTACAAGTCATAACGACATTATGACATCTGACCTAAAAAACTTGATGCGTTGTTTTATGCGATGAAATAATGGTAGGGATTGCGTTGATGGAAAATGCGTTGAGCATGCAAGTTTTCTCAATAAGATCCAAGTATAAATCCTACTGAGTTGCTTGGTAAGCCTAGGGTCGAACTCAGGGACTAAGGAAAACAATATGTGGTGGTAATTTATAGATCACTTTGCGGTAACAATAAATCAAAGAGTTGGTTGGTTTGTTGTTTACAGTTTAAAATATATGCGACAGAGTTATGAAAAGAGTTAATATTACGAAAGATGCGATGAATATGCGGGGGAACGGATTGAGAAGGGGTTTAGCTAACACTTCCTAGGATTGCGTTCATGTTATGCGATCATGCTACACACATACAACAATAAATCATCTCTCAATGCAAATGCTACGGCTTCTAGTTTTAGAACGCATGCGATATATGCGATGATGTCTATAGGACTTACACACAAGCCTCTATTCTTGTCTATGCGATGACGATTGACACACACACATACAAGGCGATCGCATAATACCATAACCTATCTCTAGGGTGCATGCGATGCATGTTGACAAACAGAGTTTATCTCTAAGTCTCTATCTCTTGCTTATGCATATCTAATCTTGCTCTCTCGAGTCTAGATTCTAACCTAGCTCTCTCAAATCTTAAGTTCTTTCTTTAGACTCTCTCTCGAGTAACTCTAAAGGATGATGGACGCAACATAAGATAAGATGATCGCATGCAATGAAAATCCTAGGTCATGTTAGCTAAGTGCTTCTCAACCCATTCGACAAATTTAGCTACTCATGCGTATTTTACAGAGAGTGAACAGATGTAGATAAGCAAGTTTCATTCTATAGATATACAATTAAAGTACAGAATGACAATGCGGAAAAAGAATAAAGAGCCTGATAGCAATTTCTTGCTTCCCAAGGCTTTTACACTGTTCTTCTCTACTCTGCTCAAAAGATATTCTTGCTCTCACAAGAGTCAGCCCTCTCTCTGTTTTTCCACGCTCCCTGGCACTCTCTCGAGCTGACCAGGACGATCTTCCGGCGTTTCTTCCCTTCTCTCGCTCTGCCTTCTAAGTATATGAAACTAAGAACAAGGCTAAGTATTGTTTAAATAGTGAACTCTAAAAACTGGGCGAACTCCTTCATTGAAGGTGGCTTTTAGTATTTATAGACTTTAGGGTGAGAAGCTTCTTCTCTATTATGATTGCACTGATGGGATGACATTAATTCTCTGTCTGATGCGCCAAATATTTGTCACCGAAAAGTTGAGTGTACTTGCTACAATGATCATTAATGTTTTGTAACCTTAATTCAGAATCAACTGTCATCAGCTTTCTGTCCCATCGTGGTTTATTAAACTTTCATTAGATGCGCCCACCTTGATGCGCTGGCTCTATGCGGCCACCTTCTCAAGCAGATTCTTGAATGCAAACGATCGTATAGCCTTGCGGTCGCAATCTTGATTTCGCGAATGCAAACGATTACATAGCCTTGTGGTTGCAATCTTGATTTCGTGAGCGCAAATGATCGCATAGCCTTGCGGTCATAATCTCTTATACGCTCGGAAGTTAATTTCTTTGAATCACATTTCCGTCTTGCGTCAACGAATTTTCTTGCACAAAAATACATAAGTTAACTATTTTAATGCGATGGACGCATGCGATCGCAATGTTGTGAACTTAATGCTTTTGGACGCAATATTGTATATTTTTATCATCGAAATCCTGCATTGTTTTATGACTTTGCGTTGTAATAACATGCATTTCTGCCCGTTACCAGACCTCTACCATCTATTCCGGTTCGAAGGAACGAATTGCAAATGGTGAAATAGAAGGTGCTGCTTTTCGTTATGGTCAAGAAAGTTGCTGATGTTTGTACCATGGATAAGTCAACCGTTCCGAAAGAAGATTCGATTGAACAATAAATAAAAGAAGTTGCTAATTGGGTTAAAAATGACTTTTTATGTAAAAATTTCATTTTAAATGGGTTGAATGATGATTTATATGATTACAACAGCACAATGAAGACATTAAAGGAAGTTTGGGATGCCTTATAGAAGAAGTACGGTACCAAAGAGGCTAGGAAAAAAAATATGTCATCAGACGTTACCTTAAGTTCCAAATGATGAATGACAAATCTATGGAGGCCCAGTCCCATGAACTGCAGAAGATAGCCTATGAAATAATAACTGAAAGTATGCCCTAGACGAACAATTCCAAGTTGCCATTATTATTGTAAATTCCCCCCTTGTGGAAGGATTTTAAGAATATCTTTAGGCATAGATATGTCCAAAAAATCCATGGGGTTGGGGCCCTGCAGGGACCTGCCCCGAATGGGGTGGGGAATCCTCGAATACAAACGGGAAATGGGGGAGGGAGTGGGGAACTTTTTTTTTAATTTGCAATTTGGGGCCGGGGCTGAGGAATATATTCTCCGACCTCGCCCTGTGTCCCCGCCCTGCCCTGACTTTTGTATATAAATTAGAAATTTATAATATATATATATTAATATTAACATTGTAGACTTTGTTAGGATACTTATGGAGGTTTTAATTATTTAAGTTTAAGACTTTATTACTTTAATTCATTAGATGTTGTAATATTTAAGATATGATGTTCTAATTGTTGAATGTTAGGGGATGAATGAGTATGCAGATAAATGAAAGTTGAGGATTTTAGGTGCCTTAGCTAGAGCCACTGTAACATTGGGGTAAAATGTGTCCTGCTTTGAACAAAGATGAACGGAGACTCCTTGGGACGTCAAGTTCGGATCTTGTTCCTTTGCGAGCAGAAGTTAGAACGAATACCGAGACTCCTTTTACGCCTTATTAGTTATTCAAGCGAATCACTTTGTTTGTAATGAAAAGGAAAGAGAAGGCAACTGTAGATCTCAAGTCTTTACGGGCAATGAAAACGACGAAGGAACCGCGTCCGCATCCGCATCAGTCGAAGTGGTGGAATGCCCTCCTGAGTCAAAGAGAGATTTTTCGCACCTCTCTCCAAGAGATACGTTCGGTATCAGAATCGGCTGAAGGAGAGTGAAGAGGCGGCAACTCTCCTAGCCCAGCCCATAGGGAAGCCTCTTCTTTCTGGTCTATATTAAGTGCATTGAATGCCCCACAATCTAAATCAAAGAGGATGGGTCGAGGAGAAGTTCGGGACGAAACCAGATTTGAAGAAAAGATAGACATAGGGAAGGAGGATTACCAAAAGGCGTTTGACAAAGTGAAGAAATATCTATTCAATCCTCCCATTCTGATACCGCCAACGCCTGGTCGACCTCTCTTGATGCATCTGTAAGTAATGAAAGCATCCATGAGTTGTGTCTATCCTTGGTCAGCACGATGAAATTGGTAGGAAATAAATCATAAAAATGTTGAAAATTTAGAATTTTAATTATATATTTTTAAATTGAATGTGTATTATTGTTTTTATTACCAAAATTGATAATATTTTATTTAAATAAAAGTTGTATTGGATATGTTTAAGAAATTGTAAAAATATATATTTATTTGAAAAAAATTGTTAGAAAAAAATGATGAAGAGAAAATTTTCCCCGCGGGAAACCCAATCCCTGCGAAATTCCCGCGGGGAATCTCTGTCCCATTCCTTGTAGGAAAATTCACGAGGACGAGGAATAGAATAGGCGGCGAGGATGGAGATGGGGAGGGCTTCCCTATCCCCACCCTACCCCATGGACATCTCTATTTAGGCACAAGACCAAACTTATACTGAAACTAAGGATAAGAATATTCTGTTGGAGGATTACCATTCAACGAAAGTTGTTGGAATTGGTGAGTTGGAGCTGAAGTTTACCTCTAAGAAGACCCTCACATTCAAGGATGTCCTGCACACTCCGGAGATATGAAAGAATTTGGTCTCGAGCTATCTCCTCAACTAGGGGTATATTTATATACTCTTACTAAGAATAATGTACTGTCGGGAAAGGTTATGCAATTGAAGGAACGGTCAGATTAAATTTAGAAATAAATAAAATGAAATCTTATATATATATGTTGTGTTTTTTGAATGTTTGGCATGCTAGACTTTGTCATGTTAATAAGAAATTAATTAGTAACATGATTAGGCTAGAAATAATACCTAAGTTATCCATGAATGAATTCGATAAATGCGAGTATTGTAGTCAGGCTAAAATAACTAAGATTCCGCATAAATTTGTACTTAGAGTATCTAAGCCTCTAGATTTAATTCATTATGATATATGTGAATTTGATGACATCTTGACTAGGAATAGTAAAATATATTTTATTACTTTTATTGATGTTTGCTCTGATTTTACTTTTGCATATTTGCTAAAAAAAAGTGATGCATTTGATGCTTTCAAAATGTTTGTAACTGACGTAGAGAATAGATTTAACAGAAAGGTTAAAAAAATTCATAGTGATAGGGGAGCTGAGTATGACTCAGACAACTTTAATGAGTTCTTTAAATCATATGAAATAATACACGAAAAGACTGCACCTTACTATCCTGAAATGAATGGAAAAGCCGAAAGGAAAAATAGAACTTTAGCTGAGTTAGTATTTGCTATTTTACTTAGTTCAGGAGCCATGTCTTATTGGTAGGGTGAAATCATCCTTACCATGTGTTATGTCCTAAAGAATACCAAAGTCTAAAAACCCAACTTCACTATACGAAGTCCTTAAGAATAAGAAACCAAACTTGTCATACTTTAAAACCTAGGGATATTTAGCCTTTGTAAGGATTTCCAAACCCTAAAAGAAGAAAGCTAGCCAGTAGAGCCTATGAGTGTGTCTTATAGGTTATGCCATAAACAGTAAAGCCTATAGGTTCTATGACCTAGTAAACCAAGTGATCATTGAGTCAAATGGTGTTGACTTCTTTGAGGATAGATTTCCTTTTAAATCGAGAAATATTGAGGGTTCGGAATCCAATAGTCTAACCCTAGTTAGAAATCCTACCTCTACAGAGGAAGCTGACCCATAACCTAAAAGAAGCAAAAGAACTAGAACTGCCAAAGATTTTGGGGATAACTTCCAGATCTATAATGTAGAAGAAGATCCTAAAGACCTAAAAGCTGTCATGTTTTCTTTAGATGCCAACTTATGGCGAGAAGCCATAAATGATGAGATGGACTCTCTTGAGACAAATAATACTTGGCACTTAGTAGACCTACTCTTAGATTGCAAGACAATAGGGTTCAAACGGATCTTAAGGAAGAAGCTTAGACCTGATGAACAGTTGACAAGCTTAAAGACAGGTTAGTGGCAAAGGACTTTAGAAAAAGCGAAAAAATAGAATTATTTGATACCTTCTTCCTTGTAACTAGAATTACCTCAATCTGTATCTTGTTCTCACTCGCTGCCCTTTATAACCTCTCAGTACATCAAATAGATGTAAAGACCGCCTTCCTAAATGGTGAACTTGAAGAAGAGATTTACATGGAATAACTTAAAAGCTTTGTAGTCCATGGTAAAAAAAATAAGGTTTGTAATCTAGATAAATCTCTTTATGGTCTGAAACAAGCTCTTAAGAAATGACATGAAAAGTTTGATAACCCAATCCTATCTAAAGATTTCAAGGTTAATGAAAGTGACAAATGCATCTACTATAAGTTTGAAAATAATCTTTGCACTATCCTATGTTTTTTAATCTTTGGGTCAAATTTGCACATCATAATGATGTGAAATCTACATTGAGTGAAACTTCGACATGAAAGACTTAGGAGAAGCAAGTGTAATCTTAGGCATAAAAGTGAATAGGTCTGAAAAGGGAATTTCTTTGGATCAATCTCACTATGTTGAAAAGATTATAAAGAAACATAATTACTTTGAATGTAAACCAACATGTACTCCTTATGACGCTAGTGTTAAATTGTTTAAGAATCAATCTGAGTATGCGGGCATCATAAGTAGTTTTAAATACGTTGCTAACTACACTAGACCTGATATAGCATAGCTATAGGATTACTTTATAAGTTCACAAGCAGACCTAGTATAGAGTATTGGAATGCTATAAAAAGGGTTATGAGGTACTTGGACAAAATCCAAAACCTAAGATTACATTATAAGAAGTTTTCCACTATTCTAGAAGGATTCAACAATGTTGACTGAAAATCCCTCTCGGATGATTCAAAGGCTGCAAATGGCTATATCTTCAATATAGCAGTGGAGCCATCTCTTGGAAGTCCAAGAAACAGACTATTTTAGTTTAATCTACGATGGAACCAAAAATGATAGCACTAGCAACAGCTAGTGAAGAAGCAGGTTGACTTAGAAGTCTACTATCAGAGATTTTCTAATAGGAAAAATCGGTACCAACCATATTGATCCATTGTGATAGTATTGCAACAATCACAAAATTTCAGAACTGTTACTACAATGGAAAGAGATGACAAATACGTCGTAAACACAGTACCACTAGAGAGTTCCTTATTACTGGTATAGTAAGAGTGGATCATATATGGACTGATGAAAACTTGGCAGATTCTTTGACTAAAAGACTAGCCAAAGATAAGGTTTTTAAAACCTCAGAAAAGATGAGACTCATGCTTATAGGGAGATGAATCACCATCGTCCATTCTAGTCTTTCCACTCGTGCCTTACACGTGTGCATGTTCTATGGCTGGACGCAACTTTCTCCCTGTAGTTGGCCTTTGAGGCCTATAAAAGGCGCAAACCTTTAGCAGTTTCAATACAAAACATCTTCACAGTTCTCTCTTGATTTCTTCTGTTCCCTTCACTCATATTTTTCTGTTTACCGAGCATTGAAGAGTGTGAGTTTTTCGATCGGGTATTGTGCATTTTCGATCGAGACAATTTTCTGGTCTGTTTTATCTTAGGGACAACGTGGCACTTCTAGAGAAATGCTCGCAAACTTGGGTAGAGTCGCGAAACGTCTTAAAGAGAACGAGATCCACGACTTAGCCTGTAACAAGTTTTTGTTTTGCAAGTCTCATATTTCTGACGACTGTCGTTTGTCACTATTCTCTACTATCAAATTTGACCATCAAAGGGTAGCCAGAAACAACAGGCCTAATTGAAGCATGCATTAATATTAAAGCTACTACACGGGCTTTATTTCGGCAACGATCAACACTAGTAATCATAAAAGTGATAGATTTCTAATTCACATAGTTGTGTCGATGACCAAACAATGGTTAGTGACTAGAAACTCTAAAATCCATGGAACGTTCACAAGGGAAACAACTGTTAAGTTTGATGAGTTTTATAATGGCTCGAATTTTCTAGGACCTATTACATGAACTATTACTCCATCATGCAAATTTAAAACCAAACTATTTGACAATAATTATTAGGGTTGATGTCCTAAATCTCGTGGTTTCGTAGTTTGTAAATTATTTATACAAATGAATTATTTATTTAATAAAATAAAGTGCAATTTTATTTGACATTTAGTTGCATTAACCCAAAAACCAATAAACTAAGATCCTATGTTATTTAATGTAGCTTAAACATATATGTGGTGACATAAAAATGAATCATGTTTAAGTAATAACCTAAAAGGTCTGTAGTAGATGGATAAGGCTAGATACTTTATCCTAGTGACACTATGATTATGACTCACTTTGTAATTGTTGCAATTGTTGTAAAGTATAAATATTCTGATTCAGATCATTCATGTGGAGGCATGTGAGTGGGGATATCCTGTATAAAAAGTTTGTATAAGCTCAGACCATGAAATGATTAGTCTCTCTTTATAACACCATTACTTGAAGAGCTTTATATTTCACTAGGATGACCATAGGTGACTTGATCTTAATCCTGAGTGACTTGTAAACTTCTGCCAATGAATGTGGTCCTTTGATCTGTATGGCTGAAAGTGACTAGTTTCGTTGACTCAATAAGCTTACCATTTTAGAAATTCATCTGAGTGGAGAGTTGAGAATACAACTATACAAGATGGAATTCGCTCCTTCTCGGTCATAAGGTAAGTAGATAAATTGCTCCCTTAAGGACTGATTCCGAGTCTTGAACAATGAGACAACTCACCCTCTCACTGGCCAGAGAGAGGTCTAGTTGTAATTGGACTATGACTAGTTGTTCACTAAAGGGATCAATGGTACTTAAAGAGTTAGATGTAACTACAGGGGTAAAATGGAAATTTTGACCCAACTATAGTTATGAGTAATTTGTGAAGGGTCAACTTATTGTTGATTAGTTATATCCAATGAATAGGAAAATATACTTACAGTGCGAAGAGTGCAACTGTCAATCTTTAGTTGAGTAATTGACAGTTAATGAATGTTGATGAATTTAATTAATTAATCTTGTATCATTGGAGCTTCTAATATGTAGGTCCATAAGGTTCACTTGCTCAATAAGGGTTAATGAGAATAAATTAATTGAAGAAAATTAATTGTATGATATACAATTAATATAATGTATATGGATACATTATAATATAAAGTTTATTGTGAGAGACATATTTGAATATGAATCAAATATTAATCATATGAATGTGATTCATATAAAAACTATAGGTTAAAATTAACATGAATATGATTCATATTAAAACTATAGGTTATATGAGAGAATATAAACTATAGACCATTATATTTTATGTGATATAATATAAACTATAGATTATATATTATATGAGATATAATATATAGTTCAATTAAATTATATTAGTTTAGTTAACATAATTAAAATTATATTTGAAAATAACTCCCTTGGGAGTTATTTCACGATGTGAAATGACTTCTTTGATAACTCCCTCACATCTCTCATATTGCCATTAACAAAGAAGTTAATGAATATTTTTTAATTAAGTGAAACTCAAGTTGGAATATACTCTATGTATCATCTTCTTTCTCTGTACAAGTTTCTCTCAAGAACTTCGTTTTTCCCTTCATGAAAATTAAAGAAAGCAAGCCTACACCTCTACTTGGTTTCTCGCCTAGAGAATAGTAAGGAAGACACTTGGTGGTAGCGTCCAAAGGTTGTTGTTCATTGTTGTGTTCGTCAGAGAAGTTTTGAGTTCGTGATCTTCGGGAGAGGAAAATCATGAAGAAAGAGTTCTTCAAGGATATGTATTTTCTTTCCCTTTCATCTCTATCCTTTTAGAAAAGTATGCTTAAGGTTGTATGATGCTTATCATTTTGTGATTTTTATCTTTTTTAAGTTAATTCCAAAATTAGATTTACTTACACAAGTGATCACTCGCTTCTGCATCGGGAATTCGATTCCTTAAAAAAAAAAAAAAAAGCTTCGAAACAACATTTATTAAACTAAAATAACATTGACAAGATAAATTATCCAAAACAAAATAAAACTTTTGTTCGGAGTCTCCTAAAAGTAGTAATGGAAAGAGAGATATTTAAAATAAAATTAAAGAATGTAGTCTACTACAAAGTTCACTCTATGTTCAAAACATTAAACAACTTGAAAGACAACATGCAGTTGAACGAAAGCTTCTAAACTAATCCGAGTGCCTCAAATCCCCTCATCATGTGCATTTTACGTTCTTTCTTTTAACTGAAAAATATATTTATTTTATTTTTTGAAAGAATGAGTATATAAAATACTCAGTAAGTAATACTACTACTGAGGTTAAATTAACATAGTCACATGCAACATGAATTGAATGTTCTTTAATTATTGGGACCTAATAAGAAGTACCAAAAGTGATCAGTTAAACTTGTCCTACTATAGGTGTATTCATGCTAACTATTGAACCCTAAAAATACAACCATACTTAACTTCAACCTCTTGGACTTAATTCTAGAACATAATGTATTCCAAATGTTTCTGAATGATTTAACTAGAGTTATTCAATATGCCAATTTTTGTGTTTTGAGATTGTATAGTTTTTTGTTCTAGCCAGATTTAGAATTGACCATTTTTGTTCTAATTGAAACTTATTTGTGAGAAGACACATTTTTGTGATGTCTCATTCTTTTGAATGAAGATTTATGTATGTGTTGCACTCACATAGCCTCACACATAAGTAATTTTTATTGTTCTGACTGGTTGTTAATCGACATTTCTACTATTCTGGTCGATTGTTAATCGATGTTTCTGTTGTTTTGATTGGTTGTTAATTGATGTTTCTGGCTGGTGTTGCCAACAGATAGTAATTTCTGTTGGGCTACTTCAACTATGCATCTTTCCTACTCTATATTTGAAAGTTTTGAAAGACTCTGATTGAAAGACTGAAAAACTGTTTATTTGAAAGTTTGACTTTTGTCCAGCAATGGATTCCAAAAGAAACATGTTTTGTTGATTGAACTTTTATGATTCAATATGTTTTGATTAAAGAAAATGTATTATAAATTTGTTGTGGAAGTTGCTTATTGAGCATTTTTGTACTCATATTTGTTTTTCAAATGAAAGTAGTGCAAGTGATAGTTTTGACAGCGATGGAAGGATTAGCGTTCTAGCATAACACAAGGAACTTATTCATGACTTAGGATTTTAGATATCCACCGAATCTTTGATAGTTTAGTTTATCCTTAGTTTGATAATAATTTTTCAAATACTCATTAAGTACATTTGTTTGGATGATGATATTGGCTTGAGGATAATGTGAGTTGTAGTCAGTTTTGTTTACTATCGTGGTTAGATTGTTCGTAACGAAATTAAGGAATGTTACATTTTCATTTATTTAAAACAGATTTAAACTATTACGTTTAGTTCCAAAACTAATTATAAAAATACCCAATTACTAAAAATGACATTTTTCTTTAATTTGCAAAAAAATATCGTGATCATTACAATGGAAAAAACTTTACTAAATAAAAGGAAAAAAAAAGTGTGACAAATTTTGTGGGATGATGGCCAGCCAATCACCCCACTAAAAGCACATTTCAATTAATGGTTGAAAAATCAATTTCAACATTTGCCAAACATCAAAATTTGAAAGAAAAATGATTTTTGCAATGATAAAAATGATTTTGGCATGTAAAATTCATTGCCAAACATACTCTAAAATAAACTCTGGGATATGAAAAAAAATCCATAACAAGTGCTCCAAGATAAATAGAAAAAATTGAGAAAAATTAAGCATTATTGTATACCTATCCACGTTTTGGTCACGATCTCCACATTCTCACTAAACATTCAAAATATCTCTCTTGACTCTCCAAAAGGCCTCTCAAGTTTAGGTTTTTTCTCTCCAAAATATTTTTCAAATTGGATGAAAACGAGATGTATTTATAGTCGAAGTTACTATAGATTGACAATACACGCTATCCATTTTTTTTTAAGTTTTCAAATTATGGAACGCATGTGTTTTTTCCCAACAAAATACATAGCATCTCAACACTTTCTTCTCAAATCCTTTGACTACGACACTTCTTCTTATGATTTAAACTTTTACAATCATGCTTAATGAGCAAGTGTTTACCTTCAATAATTCTAGTTTGCTTCAAATACTCGAAAGCTACAAATCATACAAAAAAAGGTCGAGAAAGCAACAATAAAATCCTCCAAGCTAGCATAAATAAGATTAAGAAATAGTATATTGCAATCTACAATGCAATGACTCATTACATTAACACAAGAACATTAATTAATTGGATGCCAAAAGAAAATTAGCCCAACCAAATATGATTATAAATATACAACTAATTCATTAGTTCGATATTAGAGATTTTTCTTCAAATATATCAGCAGCTGTTATGTTTAATCAAAGTAATTATATTTAACAATTGTAGTTACTATATATAACATGAAGTAACTAATAATGTAAGAACTAGTGATAGAGATGTGATTATCCAATATATTGTTTCTTTTTATAATTGGCAATTAATCTTTTATATATATGCTTTGATCTTTTTGCTTTAAATAATGTATAATATCCCTACCATGTTGATTATTCAAGATGCTTCATATGATATATCCTTATTATGTTAATTTAAGAAGTATGTATTGTATATTAATTTTGTGAAAAGTGAGTACAATCTCTAATACACAGTATTTTGATACTTTCAAAATAAATTATAAACTTTCTAGTTGATCTTCTTGGGTGATTGGCCTTTGGGCTTGTTGATCTTCTTGGGTGATCGGCCTTTGGGCTTGTTGATCTTCTTGGATGATCGGCCTTTGGGCTTGATGATCTTCTTGGATGATCGGCCTTTGGGCTTGATGATCTTCTTGAATGATCGATCTTTAGGCTTGTTGATCTTCTTGGAGAATCGGTCTTTGGACTTTTTGATTTTCTAGGATGATCGACCTTTGAGTTTGTTGATTCTCTTGGAGGATTAGTGTTCACACGAGGCTTCCGGAAAAACTTGTTTCGTGGAGTTGAACTTAAGTTGGTGTTGATGTTGAAGTTGATTTGATGCGATGTGGTTCGATCTCTAGTACTTGATCCTCTGATTCTCTCTCAGTTGAATGCGTACGCTTGATTTAAGGAAGCAAAGCGCATGATGATCGTGGAGTTGAAGTCTTGAGAGAATACTTGTATCTCCAAAGGACTTCAGTCTTGAAGGGTCTTCTATCTTCTAAGAGTGCTGCTTTAGGAGTCTTGGGAGTCTTCTGCTTGTTGATGAATTCTCTTTGGACTCTTTAAATGTAGAATTGCTTGTATCTTCAAAGGATTTCAGTCTTCAGAGTGTTTGTATCTTCAAAGGATTTCAGTCTTCAGAGTGTTTGTATCTTCAAAGGATTTCAGTCTTCAGAGTGTTTGTATCTTCAAAGGATTTCAGTCTTCAGAGTGTTTGTATCTTCAAAGGACTTCTGTCTTCAGAATGCTTGCATCTTCAAAGGACTTCAGTCTTCAGGATGTGCATCTTCAAAGGACTTTAGTCTTCAGGATGCTTGTATCTTCAAAGGACTTCAGTCTTTAGGTGTGGTCAGCTTCAAGAGTCAAGGAGTCTTCTGATTGTAAAGAATTTTCTATAAGCTCTATGGAGTATATAATTGCTAACCCTCACAAATGAGGAGAACTCCTCTATTTATAAAGTTCTCTGCTGGAATTCATGGGCTTGGGCTTGGTCGGTCCATGGGCCTGACTAATTGGATCTGGGCCTTATTTGACATTTTGGTCAAATTAAGCCTATTTATGGGTTAAATTGGACTTTTAGCCCAAATAACAATATCAAATTAGATCGAAGTAATTTTACTCAATCCAACGGTTACGAAGGATACATGTGGCATCATCGGACTTCGCCAATTTATGTCTACAACTTCAATTTGGGACAAATGTCAACTTCTAATTAGTCTCGACTTCATTTATTTGGAATTTCGTCATTACTTTAGTAAATGACATGGCAATTTGCGATTGGTCCAAAATTTCTCATTCAACAAATGTCCCCTTTACAAGATTTATGCACGTTTATACGGTGGGTGGATCTCGAAAAAGATAATTCGAAATCAAAATATGATTTTAACTCCCTTAATTTGATGCATCATTTTGATCAAAATATGAGAATTTAGCTCAAAATTTTGATTTGAAATTTGTTTGCTTGACACACTTTCGCCAAGTAAACAAAAAATGAATTTTAGTCATTAACTTTCTTACTCCCAAGTGAACTTTAATTTGAACTAAAGTAGAATTTACATTCCACTTTAATTTCAAATTTAATTTAATATTCCAAATTCTAACAATCATTTTTTTTTTTAGATTTCACTTGAATTTGAAGTAGAATTTGTCATCTTGTCTTTATCTTTCCTTTAATTTTGATTTGGTGGATGCTTGGAGTGTGCCTATATTTTGATTTGAGACAACACTTAGATTATGTCAAGGTCTTGACATTGGGATGAAATTTTGTTGGTACCCAAATCTTGGCTTGAATTTAGAATAGAATTTGAGGTGAAATTGAATCTCGATCAATTTTGGTTTGAAATAAAAATTTGGGATATATCCAAATTTTAAGAGACTAATTGAGACATTTTTTTATCCGCAATTTATTTTGATTGAAGATAAAAACTCAAGGTCGATAAATTTTAGATCTTTACTGCAATTTGATTTGAAAATAGGGATGCGAGAATCTAAATTTGGATGAATTTGATATAAAATTTGGAAGATGCCCAAATTTGAGATTTTATCCACAATTTAATCTCAAAATTGAAAATTTGATTTTGAATAAAATTTGGAATATGACCAAATTTTAATTTGAGAGAAGTTTTAGATTTTACCACAATTTGATTTGGATCTAAGGATATGAACCTAGATGAAATTGAAATAAAATTTGGAATATGAGCAAATTTAAATTTTAATCGAAATTAAAATCTAAAATTTGATTTGGATAGAATTATAATCTTAAACTAATTTTGATTTGAAGCTTAGATAATCTAGGACTTTGAACTTATATTTGGATAAATATGGATTCGAATCTTATTCCAACCTAAATTATTATTATTATTATTATTATTTAGTGAAGTTGAATATGAGCCTTCAAACTTGCCGAAAATAAAACTACCTTCTTTTGTTAAATTCAATAAATTCCTCCCCCCCCCAACAAAAAAAAAAAAAAAAAAAAAAATCAATTTAACCCAAAATTTATTAGATCTTCTCAGATGCTATGTGTTTAGTCAATCTAAAATCTAGACTTCTTCTCCAAATTTGGTTTTTAAATCTTAACCACCTTTGCTTATTCATCTATAAATTGAACTCAGAAACCTTATAGAATTCACATGGAGTGAATCATCTATGAAAACTTCTTCAAGACCTTTTTATTATTTCTTAAGCTTATTTTTTTTATGCTTCTTGTTTTGCTTCGCCGACGATGGAAACAGGACGATGGAAACAGAGCACTCTCTCGTGATTGATCTTTTTTTTTCTTTTTTTACTCTCTCGTGACCGATCTTCTCTTGTTTTCTTTTTTTCCTTTTCTAATTTCTTCAGCATACTTTCAACCTTTCTTTTTCCTCACATTTTTTAAGGATTTTGTGGTTGATCATCTCCTTTGGAACCCATCAACATTATATTGCACTTGATGTGTGGTCACCGACAATATCGGCTTTTGCTTCTACTAGATTTTTTTTACCGCTTGTTTCTCACGGTGCTAAGATGATGTGTGAGAGAGGAAGATAATAGTCTTTTTTTTTTTCTTTTTTAATTTCTTCCTTTTATGAAAATCTTTTTTCTTTTCTTGATCTTTCTTTCTTCTTTCTTGTTTTCCATTGCTTTCAACATTTTTTCCCAATAAATTCTTATACCACCATTGTTTGCAACGTCATTATTGTCTAGCACCGTGGAAATCGAAGCCACCCGCCGCTGATGGTGACGGTGTGGATTCGCTTGAGAAAAAGATAGGGCCGGCTGACATGAGCTCAGTGACATAGTAGAGAGAGATTTAATGGGAAGTGAGAGAAATTTTAGGGGGAAAGAAGAAGAAAGAATTAGGTTTTTTTTTTTTTTTTTAAATAAAGATCAGGTTTTATCTTTTAACTAAAATTTTTTGTATTATTTTTCCTTCTTAATTTCCTTTCTTTTTTTTATTCAGAATTTTCTTTTTACACTTTTTTACCTTTTTTTTTCTTGTTTCGCATTTTTTTTTTAATTTTGTTCATATTATTCTTATATTTTTTTAATAAGTTCTTTTTCATTTTTTTCTTCTTCTCTTTACTTTTATTTTCTTTTTATTTTCATTCTTTTTTATTTTATTTTCTTCTTTTCCTCTTTTCTTTTCTTTTTTTCACATTTTTTTAATTTTCCCTTTTCTTTTTCTTTTTCTTTTTGTTTCTTTTTCTTTTTTCTTTTTAATTTCTTTTTTGTAGGAGGTGATGCTTTATTTATTATTTTTTTGCAGCAATTCCTCGATACATGACCATCTCCTTGGTATACAAAGGGATGACCCTAGAACTATTGTATCGCTTCTCGTGCTTGTGCATCCTGATCGTCATGGGAGGGACCCCGCAAAAGCTTACAACTCTTCCATTTGATCACCATTTGTTCACCATCCCGAAAAGGTCTACCTTGTAGCATCATTTGTGCATCTTGATCGTCATGGGAGGGACCTTGCAAAGGCTTACAACTCTCCCATTCGATCACCCTAGGGAGGATTCAAAGGCCGATCACCCTAGGGAGGATTCAAAGGCCTCGTGTATCCTGATCGTCATGGGAGGGCCCCACAAAGGCTTACAACTCTCCCATTCGATCACCCTAGGGAGGATCCCCAAAAGGTCTACATTATTATGTTACTCCTTGATCAAAATTTGAAGATAGGGGACCCAAGTTGTCCTTGCATATGAGATGGAGTCGGATGGACCAGAGTTTTCCTCGCATATGAGGTGGAGCTAGGCAAACCAAACTTGATCTCGCATATGAGGTGGAACCACACCTAACATTTTTGGAGAGGAAGCGAAGCTACACCAACATTTTGGAGAAGTGGTGAAGTTGTACCAACATTTTGGAGAAGAAACGAAACCGCACCATGACTTTGGAGATGGAATGAAGTTGCATCATCAGTTTGGAGATGAAGTGAAACCGCGCCATCAGTTTGAACATGAAACAAAGCTACGCCACAACTTTGGAGATGAAGCGAAGCCGTGCCAACATTTTGAAGAGGAAACGAAACCGCACCATGACTTTGGAGATGAAGCGAAGTCCCACCATCAGTTTGGAGATGAAGCGAAGTCCCACCATCAGTTTGGAGATGAAGCGAAGCCACACCATAACTTTGGAGATAAAACGAAACCGCACCATGACTTTGGAGATGAAGCGAAGTCGCGCCATCAGTTTGGAGATGAAGCGAAGCCACACCATAACTTTGGAGATGAAGTGAACCACGCTAGACTTTGGAGATAAAGTGAAACTGTGCCAACATTTTGGAGATGAAGCGAAACCATGTCATCAGTTTGGAGATGAAGTGAAGCCATGCCACGACTTTGAAGATGAAGCGAACCATGCCAGACTTTAGAGATGAAGCGAAGCTGCGTCATGATTTTGTAGATCGAGTCATTGAAGATGGAGCCGAGCCATACACACTGACCATGAACTTGACGATGAAGCGGAGCCATGCACACCGACCTTGAGCTTGAAGATGGAGCAGAGTCATGCATACCGACCTTGAACTTGAAGATGGAGCGGAGCCATGCACACCGACCTTGAACTTGAAAATGGAAGTGGGGCCATGCACGCTAATCTTGAACTTGAAGATGGAACAGCTTCAATGGAGTCTTTGAACTTGAGGATGGAGAAGCATCGACGAGAACTTCATGTTTGAGTTTGACAAAGCATCGAAAAATCCTCTGCATTTGAGTTTGACGAAGTATCGACGAATCCTCAGCACTCAGCTTTGAAGAATCGGTGAATCCTCCGCATTTGAGCTTGAAGTATCAGCGAATCTTCCGCACTTAATGTTTAACGAAGCATCGATGAATCTTCACATTGAGCTCGACTTCGCGACTTTGAGCGTGAAGATGGCATTGCAAAACCTCCATATTTGAGCGTGAAGATGAAACATCGATGAAGCCTCTAAACTTGAAGATGGAGGAGCATCAATAAAGCATCTGAACTTGAAGATTAAAGAGCATCGACGAAGCCTCTGAACTTGAAGATGGAGGAGCATCTAAGTTTGATTTTAAAGAGGAAGCGAAGCGCATTTCAAGGTGTGCCTTTTATTTATTGTGCTGGCTCCTTACAATGGATGAACATCTTCAATCCATTGTGTTGCCCCCAATAGGGATGAACATTTTCAATCTGGAGTGTCATTCTTTAACGGGAATGATCAACATCAATCTTGTAGTGTCATACTTAGGTGGTTGTGGTACATTTTCTGATGGATTAAACTTAAATTTCTTTAAGTTTCCTTCGTACCTTTAAAGAGAGGGATCAAATCATGACGTAGTTCAAGTTTTTTTTTTTTTTTTTTTTTTTTTTTTTTTTTAAATTGGACTGAACTTGAAGTTTCTTTCAAGTTGCCTACGTACCATCTATAATGACAGGGATCAAGTCATAACGTAGTTCGTACAAATTTTTTTTTTGGGTCGTTCACATTTAAAGCTCATACGAGCTAGGAGCATCATGTAGTTTAGGCTCTTGCGATGAGGAGCTTCTTCATTTAAACTTCAGAAGCTCTTATTTCATCATGGTTTTGATCATCCTCTTCATTTGTAGGATTCGTCAATATGATGAGTTTTGGCTTCACTATCAATGAACCTTCTGTACTTATGTCAACAAAAAATTTCCTCTTTATGCGTGAAGGGATACGACTGTGAATCTTTTCGCCGTTGTTTTCTTCATGGAATGACGTCGCCTTCAAGATTTTCATTCTTCCTTTATGTTGATCGCTTGTTGTCTTGAGACGGTTAAAAGCAGATGCTGAAGGTCGATATTTCTTTGATGTGGATATACTTAGCCTTTCGAAGGCTGAAGTTCGAGTAGAAGTAGTTGTTGGACATTGGTCTTCTTCTCATACTGTAGCCATACTCAATCTTTAAAATACTGAAAATCAAGCACTTGAAGGTTTAATACGATTAAAGAAAGAAGTTTTTTTTTGCTTCATTTCTTCTGAGTCGTTGACTTCTTCGACAGTTATATGATTGTTGTCGACTTCCATTATGCGGATAGTATGACATGCAATAACTTCTGATACTTTCTCTGGATGATTATTGAGAAAGCTTATTGGGAGAAATTCTGCTAAAGTTGCCGGCCGTTGGAATTAAGGAAAGTTCTTGTCTTCTTTCTTAGTAGGCTTAGGCTTCCGTGTCAACTTTTTGCCTTTCTTTTTATGAGTCTTGTTCCTTCTTCTATAGCTTCGATAGGAACACGACTCTTTTTGGGTGGAGTTCGGCTGTCTTCTTTTTTGACGAGTCACAACTATCCACCCTTTGTTGTCCTCTCCAACGAGCTCATCTTTCTTTTTGGAATTTGTTGTTTGAATCTCTTGCTGGAACCAAACGACTATAGTCTCGAAGGCTCCAAACTAGATCAGGCTTTGTCTTTGAGCATGGGACACAGACAGTGTTGAGACACTTGAAGTTGCTGCTACTGTAGCGTGATTTGTCTGAGCTATTTCATCCAAATCTAACTCAATCTTCTTTTCACGAGCCAACTTCAGAATTTGTTCCTTCAGCTCGAAGCACCTTTCAACTGGGTGACTAACGACCCGATGATACTTGCAGTAGTTAGGATTATCTATTTTTCCTGCTTATTCCAGCCGCTTGCATTCCGGCAGTTGAATAAGTTGCTTCTCTAGCAGTTGCTCCAACATATCTGCCACATCAGAGTCAAGGAATGGATAACTTTCTTTTGCCTTTCTTTAAGAGTTGGACGACGCTTCTCGCCCTCATTGTGCCTTCTTTCAAATTTTGTTTGTTTTCCTTTGGAGAAAAATTTCAGCGGGGTCACATGAACGACCATAGATTCTTTTGTGGCACTATCCACGATCTTTTCAATGCCCTTGGATTCATTCTTGTATTTTCTCCCTTCAAGGACTAGGAAATGTTTAGTTCCCCTATTGGCGATACTCAGCTCTATATCATGAGCGTGTGTTGCTAGCTCCTCAAACGTACGAGGTTTTTTCCCTTGTAGGATATAGAGAACCTTCCAGTACATGCCTTGAGTGCACATCTCCACTACAGACAATTCAGTGAGTCTATCTTTGTAATCCAGACTTAAAGCTCTCCATCGGTTGATGTAATCGATGACTGTCTCTCCCTTCCACTGTTTGGTATTCGTCAGCTCCATCATGATAACAATACGTCTTGTACTGTAGAAGCGGTTCAGGAACTCCCTTTCTAGTTGTTCCCAACTGTCAATCACTTCGACTCCAAATCAATATACCAATGGAAAGCATTTCCTTTCAAGATACGGACGAACTGCTTGACTAGCTAGTCTCCTATGGTTCCTGCATTTTCATAGGTTTCAATGAAGTGTGCAACATGTTGTTTTGGATTGCCCTTTCCATCGAACTGCTGGAACTTTGGAGGTTAATACCCAGCTGGCATTCTTAGGTTGTCGATTCTCTTGGTGTATGGCTTGGAATACATAAAGAAGGACTGTGATGTTCTTCCGTACTCAACCTGTATGGAGTTGCAATCATATCCTACAGCTGTTGAATTGACAGGGTGGCAACAGAGGTAGATTTTTGCGGCTGGTCTTCCTGCAAGATAGTCTTTCCTTTGTCATTGGCTTTTGTAGTTGGAGATTGACTCGACTAAGCGATTTCTCGAGTCTGTATTTGATCTCTTAAAGCATCGATTTCATGATCTCGCTCATCAACAGCTTTCGTTAGGAAATTTATATTCCTTTCCATCTCTGCCATGACTGACTCAGCCGTTACGTCAGTCACCATGACAAATACTACATCAAAATACGATTCTTTATCTAATGGATCAGTAGCAGAAACGTAGCCGTCGAACAAGGAATTTTCTCTAATAACGATCCCACCTTTAGTAGATTCCATTAGTTTTTCTGTGATGACAGAGCTTATGTAAGTATCGCTTGCGATGGTAGCTTTGGATACAACTTTCTTTAGTGCCATTTGTAGGTTTTTGGACTTGGATGACGAGATTAAGATGAGAGGTAGAGAGGTCCCACTGGGCGTGCCAATTTGTTCGCACGAGATTTCAAGAGAAATTTATTTCGTGGAACTTGAACTTTGTATTTGTATTAATTTTGTAGAAAGTGAGTACAATTTCTAATACACAGTATTTTGATGCTTTCAAAATAAACTATAAACTTTAAACTAGTTGATCTTCTTGGGTGATCGGCGTTTGGGCTTGTTGATCTTCTTGGATGATCTACCTTTGGGCTTGATGATCTTCTTGAATGATCGGCCTTTGGGCTTGATGATCTTCTTAGATGATCGACCTTTAGGCTTGTTGATCTTCTTGGAGGATCGGTCTTTGGACTTTTTGATTTTCTTGGATGATCGACCTTTGAGTTTGTTGATCCTCTTGGAGGATTAGTGTTCGCACTAGGCTTCCGGAAAAACTTGTTTCGTGGAGTTGAACTTAAGTTGGTGTTGATGTTGAAGTTGATTTGATGCGATGTGGTTTGATCTCTAGTACTTGATCCTCTGATTCTCTCTCAGTTGAATGCGTACGCTTGATTTGAGGAAGTGAAGCGCGTGATGATCGTGAAGTTGAAGTCTTGGAATAATACTTGTATCTCCGAAGGACTTCAGTCTTTAAGGGTCTTCTATCTTCTAAGAGTGCTGCTTTAGGAGTCTTGGGAGTCTTCTGCTTGTTGATGAATTCTCTTTAGACTCTTTAAATATAGAATTGCTTATATCTTTAAAGGACTTTAGTCTTCAGAGTGTTTGTATCTTCAAAGGACTTCAGTCTTCAGAATGCTTGTATCTTTAAAGAACTTCCGTCGTCAGAATGCTTGCGTCTTCAAAGGACTTCAGTCTTCAGGATGCTTGTATCTTCGAAGGACTTTAGTCTTCATGTGTGGTCAGCTTCAGAAGTCAAGGAGTCTTCTGATTGTAAAGAATTCTCTATAAGCTCTCTGGAGTATAGAATTGCCGACCTTCACAAATGAGGAGAACTCCTTTATTTATAGAGTTCTCTGCTGGAATTCATGGGCTTGGGCTTGGTCGGTCCATGGGCCCGACTAATTGGATTTGTGCCTTATTTGACATTTTAGTCAAATTAAGCCTATTTATGGGCTAAATTAGACTTTTAGCCCAAATAATAATATCAAATTGGACCGAAGTAATTTTATTCAATCCAACGGTTACGAAGGAAACATGTGACATCATCAGACTTCGCCAATTTATGTCTGCAACTTCAATTTGGGATAAATGTCAACTTCTAATTAGTCTCAACTTCAATTATTTGGAATTTTGTCATTAATTTAGTAAATGACGTGGCAATTTGCGATCGGTTCAAAATTTCTATAATAAAGCTTAAAATTAAAAGATGATTTTGCATGTTATATGATGCAAGTAGTAGTTATCTTTTTAAATAGAGAATCTTGTGTCACAAATGGAATTCCTTTGACTTAAAGACTTTCCCAATTCTTTGGCAAGTGTGTAAACCTACAAACAATAGGAAGTTAGGTGATAGGGTTAAAAAGAAGATACATAGAAATAATATTACATGTGGTCCATGTCATATTAACTTTCTACAATTCAATAAGTGTTAATTCATTTACATTATTCATAAAGATGTGACCACTTTATATATACATACACTTATATATATATTTAGTACATGAAAACAAAATAACAGCAATGGCTCAAGACCTTTCCACTTATTTGTTTGACACAATGGGTTGGAATCATCTCTATGGTACATCATGTTAATAAACCAAGCTTACATTTATTTTTAAAAGAATGAAAGGACACATTCTAAATATATAATAATTAAGAAGTTAATTTGAAAAATGTAATGTATATATCTGGGGATGAATCAATTAAGGAACCATGGCACAACCCCTCAAATAGTGATGTTCTACAATTGTATATATTGTTTTTCATTCCATATAAAAAATTTAGGGGATTTCAAAAATAGAAAACTAAGGGAACTATCTACACAAAATGACAAAATTTTAATCTTCTTTAATAGAGGTTGATAGAAGTTTATCAATGTCTATCAGTGATAAAAATTGATAGAAGTCTATCGCTAATAAAAGCTGATAGAAGTCTATCAGTATCCATCAATATTTTTTTTTATTATTTTATAAATAGTTTAACATTTCTTCTATGTGTGAAAATTTCTAAAAAAATATAGTTATATTTTGAATATTTCTATTCTTTTTCACATATATTTATATTTTTTTATTTTGAAAAATATATATGATATTTAATTTTTACTATATTTGAAATGGATGGGCAAAACTTAATTTCATTTTAATTTTTCTCACACATATATAGAAATATACAAATATTTTTTGAACTTATAAATTTATTTTACATAATTGATGGAATGATTTTTTTTTTATTATTATGTATCTAGTGAATAGTTCTATAATGGTTTTATAATAATTTTGTAATGTTTTTTTAAGTATAAATCAAGGGCGGGGGATTTGAACCACGAACCAAAAATCTCTTGATGCTCAATACATATAGATTTCAGTTGAGTTAAACTCTTGTTAACATAATTTTGTAATTTCTATTACTTATAAATACAGATATTATATTTCAATGCATTTAAAATTATACTTATATGAAGGTCAAATTACAAGTTTAATCCTTAAATTTTAAAAATTGTGACTAAGTCCCTAAATTTTAATTTTTTTTGACTCCAATTCCATTAAAACATCTAACAAATCCAAAATTAAATTTTTAAACACTGTAACAGTTTTTAAAGACCAAAAATTAGTTTTCTGTCTAAATAAACCTTAAATTTTATATTTTCTACCTAGTACATACATTAATGTCTAATTATAACTTTTAACCACAAAATTAGTTTTAATGTCTAATATAATATTTGATTTTTAACCTATTCAAAGATGATAGAATTATATTTTTACGGTGACTTTTATCTTACTTTTGTCTTTGTATTGCATATTTTTTCTTTTCCTTTTTTTGTTGTTTTGTATCTTGTTATTGGAGGGAATTGAATATCGACGAAAGCATGTGATCACGTTCTTTGATTTTTGATCAAACTAGAAATATAAATAATCAAAAAAAGATCAAGCAACAAATCTTTGTCGATCCACAATTGTAACAAAAAACTTCTCCTCTCGAACCGGTAGTCTTCTCCTTATAGTCTTCTTATTTCAGGAGATCTTTCTTGTTATGACTCTGGCAAAGATTCGGCTTGTGGGAACCGCTTCTTGAAAAAATAGACAGAACAGGGAAGAAGAATTTTTTTTAGAATTTTTCTACGAAAATTTGGAGAATTTTTAGAGGGAGAGTTTCAAAGTAATAGTAAAGATTATTCTCGTAGAAAGTGTATTCTATAAAGGCTCCCAAGGGCCCTATTTGTAGAACTTTATGCATTATTCCTAATCTGGGATAACCCTTTGCACAGATTTTTAATTAAATATGTAATAACATCTAAATAAATATCTACCCAAATAATATCTCATATTAAATGGTTTAAAATATTTTAAATCATATTTAAATATTTATTTACTGAAACTTTAATTTGAATCTTATCCAAATCAAATAATTAATTATTTGAATCCAATTTAAACTTTAATTAATTCTCCCTCCAATTATTTAATTCAAATCTTATTTAAATTAAATAACTTGATTATATGGATCTCATCCAAATAATATTTATTTGAATCATATTCAAATAAATTAATTCTCCAAATTATCTATTGAATTTGAATCTTATTTAAATTAAATAATTTATTCATTTATATGGATATTATCTAAATAAATAATTAATTATTTGAATCATATTCAAATATATTAATTCTCCATATTATAAAGTTATAATTTGAATCTCATTCAAATGAACTTTATTATAAATCGTGTAATTAATTGTATCCTAATACAATTAATATTTTCTCTCATAAATTTGAAAATTTCAAATTTTTTCTTTCAGTTTAGTTGATCCTTGTTGATTTGTGGTGAGTTAGTAAGAGGGCCTTATGAACCTACAAATTATAAGCTCCAATGATCCAAGATTAATTAATAAACTCTTTAATTAAAGTAACCTTTATTCATTAACTGGCAAACTACTATAGACACAGTTGAACTTTTATGCACGGTAGGAGGAGTTATGTCCATGGATATAGTCAATATAAGCAAGTCAATCCTTCATGAGTTATTCATAATTAAAGCTAGGTCAAATGTCTGTCTTACCCATGTAATTACCTATTTTTCTTAAGTACCATTGATTCCTCTAATGAACAATTTATTTATGGTCTAATCATAAACTATGCCCCTCTCAGGCCAATGAGAGGATAGGGCCTATTATTCAAGATCCGAAATCAGCACGTAAGGGAACTACTCATCTACTTATATCCTGTGTGCGGGGATGAATGAATTCTATCTTGTGAAGTTATGTTCCCAACTTCCCATTTAGTGAAGTCCTCAAAATGATAGACTTATTAAGTCGGAAACTTGGACCACTCTCACCCTTGCAAATCATAAGACCGACCTTACAAACAGGAGTTCATAAATTGCCCAAGATTAAGATCGAGTCACACATGATCATCCTATGAAATATTAATCTCATTAATTAATGGATCTACAAAGATAGATTAAATACTTTTCGGTCTGGGCTTATACAAACTCTTTGTATAGGATACCCACTCTTTGTATAGGGTTTAATCAAACTAATTTAAAACTTTCTACTAATGTGGGCCCAATTAAAAAAATTAACAAACTTTTCACTAATAAATAATTTAAACAATAAATTCAACCCAAAATAGCCAAGTAATTAAAACTAACACTTTTAAGCATTCAATTTGGTTTTAATAAAAAGATTGGTATGAGATATGTAAAAATCAATTCTACCAACCTAAATAAACATTAAGCAATTAATTTAAGGAACAAATGTCACAACTAATTTCATGCAATAAAATATAACAAAAAATTAATTATTTGCAAAATTAAAGTAGGAGAGGAATAGAGAAAACACTGGGAATTTTATATAGTGGTTCGATACAATCGACTTACATCCACTTCCCAAGCTCCTCTTGGGTACTTCACTAGAAGTCTTTGACTCTTTCCATGGTCTAGAGTCAAACTGCTACAACATTCTTTTTCCAAACACAAGAATAAACCCGATCCTTTCCACAATTGAGGATTAAACTGTTGCAACAACTTTTTTTTTTGGATTAAGAGCAACCTTTACAAAAGGTTTGTAAAAATAAAAAAGCACACTTGAAAAACTCTTTACAAGAGTAAATTTACAAATTTTAGCACTCAATGAACCAATCTTCACAACATAAAATATCTCTCTTATGAAGAAGATGAAAAGAAGAAAATTGAAGCTTGGAGAGAGACAATGGTGACATAATGAGTTATGGAGGATTGAAAATAATAAAGATTGTTGTCATGATTTGGAGAAGAAGATGAGTTCAAATAGAGAGAAAAATTCTGCCACGTCAAAAACTCATCATGTGTTACCACTCTATTAGTCTAAGTGGTATATTTCAATTGGTCCACTTCGATGAGAAAAATTCTGCCACGTCATTAGTTGGGGATTTTTCCATTAAGCTTGTTTTGTCTATATCTTCTTCGTTTAAAGTCCGATTTTGGTGATTCAAGTTGTATTGGAACCGATATTCTGAGCTCTACATAATGGATACTTCAAAACACTAAAATTATTAGTGAATAAATACATATTTTTTATTATCAAAATATTAATTAATTTGAGATTAAGGGAAAAAAATGCAACATCCACATGAATGGTTTGGATCAAACCATTTGTAACTATTACAAAGTGGTATGTATCCATAGTGTCACAAGAATAACACACCCAACCTTATCTATATACTATAGAACTTTAGGTTATTTCTTGAACATGATCCACTTGTATGTCAACTACATACATGTTCAAGACTTCATGTAATAATCCTAAATTTTTTCGGTTAATGGATAAATTAATATTGCATAATTGATGATTAAATTAATCAACTAATAAATTACGAGGCTTTAGGGCATAAATCCTAACACTTATTTGTGCCACGTTGTTGTATCTTTTTCAATATATATTAATGATATTTATTGTGCTCTCTGTACAAAGCATCTTTGCATTTCTGAGTATTTTCTCTTTTTGTATACCATCTGTATGCAGTATTTGAGCTTAGGCTCATTTTTTTCTTCTGCCTCTAATGGCTTCTACCTCTGATGTGTTTTTTTTTTCTTTTTCTTTTTAATGAAGATGATAACCTTACTATTACACTTTCTTCATCTACCTCTATGGTTCCTCCTGCCTTGCTTCCAAGAAGCTTGCCAACTTTATCTAGCCCACCCCTTACCTCAAACGTTGTTCATCCTCGAACTACTTTTTCAAATACACCCTCTCAAAACTTTCACCCACATATTCCTACACTTCTACCTGTCCCTACTATTCCTTTCTTCAACAAGCACCCTGGGTTTTAATACCCTACTCCTCAATATGAACTTCAATGTAGCAAGCTCCTCAACCCCCCATCCTCATTCCAAATCAATTTCAGTATACGTCTCAACATCAACCCTAGTTTTTCTTCCAACATGACCCAATATTTTATTAAGCTTTCAGATCCAAATCATCTCCTCTAGAAGAATCAACTTCTCAATCTAATTATGGGTCATGGTCTTGAGGCTTTCATTGATGACAACTTCCCTCCCCATCCTAAATTTATCAACCCTTAACAAACTCAGCCTAATCCTATTCTTAGCTTGGCATCGTTATAATTGAACAATTATGAGTTGGTTTTATGCATCTCTCTGTTGGGTTTTATGTCCTAAAACTCGTGGTTTGTAAACAATAAACTTATTCTGTTAATCAATATAGATATTATTGAAGTTTGATTCAATAAGTTGTTATTGGATGCATGAATTGCTCATTTCGTTTTAGAAATAATCTAAATCCAATAAGCTAAGATCCATGGCTATTACATGAGTACTTGAATTTTATGTAGAGACATAAAAGTAGACAAAGTTTAGCCAAAATGGTTTATAGTATACAGATTAGGCTGAGTACCTTATTTTAGGGACACTATTGGATGCGGCCCAATTTGTAGATGTTACAATTATTATAAACTGCTACAAACAAAGTGATCCTGATTCATCCATGTGAAGACATGCGAGTGGAGGCGTTCTATACAAATAGTTTGTATAAGATCGGACCAAGAAATAAGTCACTCTTACTTTATAATGTTGTTTACTGTTTAAGATTGATTTTTTCAAAGCAATGACCTAGGTAACTTGACCTTAATCTTGAGCTAACTATGAACTCCTGTTTATTCAGGATTATCCTTAGATTTTCATGGGTGAGGATTGGCTAAACAATGCTGGCTTAATAAGCCTCCCATTTCAGGGGTAAGATCGAGTAGATAGCTGGGGACATAGGGTGCAAGATGGAATTCACTACTACCCGCTTTTAGAGACAGTAGAGAAGTTATTCCCTTAAGTGCTGACTCTGGGTCTTGAACAAGGGGCCCCACCCTTTCATTAGCCCGAGAAAGACTCAATTTAGTGATTGGATTATAAACCAATTGTTCATTAGAGGATCAGTGGGACTTAAGGAACAAGATGTAATCTCGGGGGTAAAACAACTTTTGACCTAACCTTATTACGAACAACCAAAGAAGAGATGACTTACTAATTATGATTAAATCAAGTGGACAGAAATATATGTGCAGTGAGAGGAGTGCAACTACTAGGCTTTAGTGAAGTGACCCAATAATTAATGAATGTTGATTAATTCGGGTTAAAGTGTTTAACCAATGAATCTCGGATTGTTGGAGCTCGTGATCTGTAGGTCCATTAGATCCCCCTACTAGCTCACAAACAGATAAAACCTTAAAATAGAGTAATGAGTGAATTTAAAGTGTTCAAATTCAAATTGAGGGAATCAATAATTATATACAATATAATTACGCGTTTAGTTGATGAATTAAATAGAATTGGAGAATTGAATAATATTTAAATTTGACTTAAATATTAATTACATGAATAGAGATTCATGATCATGGATTTGATGTTTTAATAATTAAATATTGGAATTAAATTATTTTAATTAATTAAATAAATTTTATTTAAAATTTAAAATTGAATTTTATAAAAATTCAAAAATAATAAAATCAATTTTGTTTTTAATTTAAGTCTTAGAAAGTTAAATTAAAAAAAAAATAGAAAACTGATTTTTAAAATGAAAAATGGAAAATTGAATAAATTTCCATTTTTTAGTGGGTTTTTCCCACATTCAACACTTAATTCCCACTCAAAATTGGCAAGTATGTAGTGTCACCTTCAAATGCAATATGATTGCATGAGAAAAGTGAATAAAACCAACTCAAATGGCTGAGATTTCAGCCATGCATTATGGAATTTTAGAGCTGAATTGTTGAAAAAGGGTTTTTCACACTTCAAGCTAAAAACCAGATTTTTTTCGTCTAGAAATTCCCTAAACACTAGCTCATTTTGGATCTCAAAATCTAATCTAAGGTCCTAGAAAATAGTAGGGAAGATCCAATGGTGGTCTACATTCTTTTGGAGTGAAGAATCAAGCTGATTTTATGGATTGAAGAAGGTCTTCAAAGGTATATTTTCAAACTCTATTTTTCCTTATGAATATGCTTACTTAAATGCTAAAATTGATGAATTAGAGTGCTTAATGATTTTGTTTGCTTCCACTAATTTTATGCTAACTCCATCACTCTCAATGAAGATAAAAGGAGTGAGATGGTTAGTTTTGAAATATTCGAGATATTTGGGAAGCTTTTCACACTTTTATGAGTCATCTTTTATAGCACGAATAATCTACTTATGGTCTAAATTGCAAAAGGTTTGAAAGGCTGGCTTCACTATCTCTCAAAATCTGATTTAGATTAAGACATTCTTAGCTATTGAGGAACTTCTATCTTATCGCAATCATTTGGGATATATCCTCGAATGTCTTGCATTGAGTACAGTTCTTTTATCACCTCGACTCACAATTGCACTAATCGTCCTTCGATTGTTAATGTTTGCAGCCTTCTTCTTGCTTATGAGGCTCAATTGGAAAAGAAAACTACTACTCTAATGTTAAGTTTAATTTAGGTAGATCCGACTTCCTTTTCTTTCTCTCGGAATGCAAAGAAGTTTTAGCCTCCTCAATCAGGTTAGTATTTTAATACCCCTAAAATTTTTCTGCCTTTTATTGGCTTTATGCCTCATGCTAGTTTTCTTTTATGGTCCTAGTGTTTTGTGTCAATCCTGTCCCCCATCTCATAACCAAAATGTCAAAGTTGTGACAAACTTGGGCACACTGCTCTTGTATGTTATAATTAGTATAATCTGTTGTATAAGGTCAACCATGAAGGGGAACTTAACATGAGGAGTTTCTTGAGCGAAAGCAGATCGTCTAAATTCCATGTTGATTGAACACATATTATATAGTCATACAAGAAGATTATGCAATCAAAGTAAATTACAACATGCTTTTCAATTAAAATACGTGTTGAGAGATTATACCTTTGAAGAACCGTTCTTCAAGTAATCCCTCAATCTAACTTGTTCACGTACGCTTCTCTCAAACAAGTAGCAAACAACAAGTCGATCCTCGAACCAACAGAGACACTGCCACTCGAATTCCTCAATATGCTCTAAAGGAAACTCAATAATAGAGGTCCAGTGAGCGGAGTGGATCGTTCCAAATTTCATTGAGAAAGAATACAAACAATTACAGTCTAAAAGAACAAATTATGCATAAACAATAAATTGCAAGCATGCTTCTTTATTTGAACAAACAAGGGATAGAGTATGCAAATCTTTGAAGAACCCTTTCTTCAAGTATATCGTTCAGCAACTCGTTCAACAACACGAACTCGAACGCAATGATCAGAACTTGATTCCAACAAACAACTGTATGAACCTCGATCACAATCGAGTTCAACTTGAACCTCGACCCTCGAATAAAACAAGAACACCACCTCAAGAGTTACCTTGGTATTTTCGGTGTGAAAATTCAGGAATTGTGGGTTTTGTGGGACTTTGGATATAGGAATGGGGGAGGTAAACGATCGAGTATACGACAGAAGAAGGAATAAGCCTTTCGTATAGACTTAATACTCGATCGTGTAGAAAAAGAAGCCTATCGTATAGACTTGCTACTCGATCGTGTAGTAACGAGTAACTATCGTATAGTAAACTCGATACTTGATCATTTAGTCTGTGAGATACTATCATTTAGTAAAACTCTTGTACTCGATAGTCTTTCTTTTTGTGAGACCAGTTCAATGAATCATCAACTCTCTCTCGATTTGGAAAACAATTTTTTTTTTTATCTCACACTTACCATAAAACTGCCAATAACCTCTCACTCAAGTAAGTTATTAAAGAAAAAGATTAATTAATTATCACATAATTAATATATGATAAATAAATATGATAACCAACTTATCATATTATATTTATAACCTATAGTTTTAATATTTCATCATATGAAACATATAATAAACCATAGTTCTTTTCTATTTTATGGTATTTAATATAGATCATATTTATATTAATTCCTCCATTAATAATGTATCAAATACATTATATCAATTATATTATATATAATTGAATTAATTTAATTATATCACATATAATCAAATTTTCTCTCGTTAATTTGAACACTTCAAATTAACCCAAAATATGATTCTCAACTTGAATCCATTGAGTTACCAAGGGGACCTTATGAACTTGTAGTTGAAGCTCCAATGGTACGTGAATAACTAGCTAAACTCTTTGATCACAAGATCCACCATCCGTTAACTGTTGGTCACTCTAATAAAGACCGACAGTTGCACTCTTCGCACTACAGATATATTTCTGTGTTCATTGGATATAACCAATCAACAATGCAATAACCCTTCATAAATCGCTCGTAAGTACAGCTGGGCCAATTTACCATTTTGCCCCTGTAGTTACATCTAGCTCCTTAAGTACCATTGATTCCTCTAATAAACAATAAGTCATAATCCTACTATGACTGGGTCCTCTCTTCCCAATAGAGTGTGTGACCACTATGTTCAAGACCCAGAATCAGCTCTTAAGAGAGCAATTTATCTACTTACCCCTACATCAGGAAAGGAGTGAATTCTGTCTTATGTAGCTGAGTTCTCTGCTCCTCTATCAGACGAATCCCCAAAATGGTAGGCTTGTTGAGTTGGCAATCTGGCCTCTCTCACCCATACAAATCAAATGACCACCTTCATGAGCAGGAGTTCCCAAATCACTCAGGATTAAGGTCATGTCACTTATGGTCATCCTAATGAAATGTAAGTCTCAATTATAAACAATGTTATATAAAAAGACTAATCATTTCGTGGTCCGATCTTATACAAATTCTTTGTATAGGATACCCCCGCTCGCATGTCTCCACATGAATGGTCAGGACCAGACCATTTGTAGCACTTTACAACACTTGTAACATCTACAAAGTGAGCCTATCCATAGTGTCACCAGGATAAGGTATCCCTCCTCTATCCTTATACTACAGATCATTTAGGTTATTACTTAAGGCATGATCCATTTGTATGTGTCCACATACATGTTTAAGTTACATAAAATAACCTTGGATCTTAGTTTACTGGATTGAGTAAACTCATATAAAATAATACTTATTTTATTAATAACAATATGTTTACAGAGTGTTTACAAACTACGAACTACCAGGAGAATTAGGTCACTAATCCCAACATGCTCAGGGTGAGAACCCAGGAGTGATGGACTTCGACTATTTTGGTTAAGAGGATATTTGTGAGTTTGGAGGAGGAAGACTGTGAAACCCCGATTTCCATTTTCCATACTTAAGCAGGTGTTAAAAGAAATTAACTAAGTGAAAGTTAAATCCTATGTTGAAGTGAAGGAAATTTCTAAGTGTTGAGTAGATTTTCCTTGAGTAGCTTTGAGTTAAGCTTTAGTTGATGAAATTTGGCTAAGTGTAAGGTCAAAAGAACCCATGCGTTAAGAGTTAGGAGACATTAACGCATAAGTTGAAAAGGCAATCATGCGTTTGTAAGGTTGGACGCATGATTGGCCGAAGTATTGGCAAGAGGCATTGCCTCTAACCCATGCGTTGGATGCATTGGATGTGTTGGACATGATGGTATGCGTCCATATGGCTGAAGGAAGACAGCCGAGGGTGATGCGTTGGTATGGCACGAGGGCGGGCCGTGCAAAGGGAAGGCAAGGGCGCAAGGGCATGAAAGGGTCCCGTTGGACCCGATGGACGCATTGGACCAACCGAGTGACCTATGCATCGATGCGACCGAGCAATCCATGCGTTGATACCTTATGGCCGAGCGACCTATGCGTCGATGCCTTGCGGCCGAGTGACCCATGCGTCGATGCCTTGCGGCTGAGCGACCTATGCATTGATGCGGTCGAGCATCCCTTGCGTCGAAGCCTTGCGGCCGAGCGATCCATGCGTCGATGCTGCCGAGCGACCTATGCGTCGATAACGAGCGAGCTATGCGTTGATGCTTAGCAATCGTCCTATACGTCGAGGTCGTGCGACTGTGCTATGTGTTGGAAGTTGACGATGGCTTGCACGATGGATGCATTGGACATGGGCTATGCGATGAGCTAGGTTGGACTCATGGTGGTTGGCTCTTGTGGTTGTTAAGGTTTACGATGACTGAGTAAGTTGGGTTGTGATGGTGCTGAATTAAAAACCAAGGGGAACTAAGGGTTACTATGCGTTGATAACCTAATATTCGTTGATGATTACACTATGCATTGATACTCGAGGCTAGCAGTATGCATTAGGAAGGATTGTTGGTCATCACCCTAGTGAACGCATATTGAGTAGGATGGACGCATATGAGGGATGAGCTCTTATGGGGGACGTCATCAGACATGTGGCTTGCTAGGAAGAAGTCTTAAGCCTTAAGGATTTAAGATGGGTTCATGAAAAGACATGAAAAACTAAGCCCCATGCATTGGCTATATAGGAGAAGGACACCCAAAGTTGCGTTGATCAAAAGTTGTGTTGATGGTGTAAGAAAAAGACACTTGGACATGCGACCAAGTAGGAGGTGTCGGCCTTAGAGCAATCTTGGACGCCTATAAATAGGGCTAAGGACTTCAGATGAGAACTCAATTCTCTTCAAAAGACATAAAGAAGTGTATTAGGAGGAGGCTATGTATTGATGGTAAGATCATGCGTTGGTCAAGAGATTCCAAGAGGGGAGATGCTGTCGGACAGAAAGGTCAGAAAGTAGCATCAATTTGGGAAGAGAAGTTCTCCCAGAATACTTGTGCGTTTGATGTGATTCAAAAGCCATCTAAAAGCTAAAAAAGTATAGTTTTCATGGTGGGACAGCCGGAGAAGAAGCTCCAAGGAATCGTGCCAGAGAAGGAGGACAAGGCCGAGGGGTCGAGCTGTCGGGTAAGCTGAGCCAGTCTTGATTTTTTGATATTTTCGGCCAAACCACGAAGATTTATGAGCTAAGATTTTGAGGTGAGCTTTCTGAGACATTTTGAAGCATATTTGTAGAAGAAAGTGACTCGAGATAAAGCCTATAACTATGATTAATCTGAGCTTTAAGCTGAATCTAGAATTTAGGGTTCAAAAGAGGAGCCCGGGAAGATCAAGGAACTTCTGGAGAGAAAAGTTCCTAAACGACCAAGGTGAGTGGTACTTTCCTTTAAGTCTTAAAGCATATATTTTAAAGTAAATTGTATATGCTTATGTTATGAATGAGGATCTAGTATTGAGAATGAGATTACGTGATCGGGATAGTCAGGGGATCAATAGACCTAGTTCCTGAGCCCGAAAGTAAAACCTCACGGGATGGTCAGGGGACCGAGAGATCTAGTTCCTGAGCCTGTGGGAGGAACCTCATATGGGATGGTCAGAGGGCCGACAGACCTAGCTTCTGAGCCCGTGCGCTGGGAGCTATGTGCATATAGGAGACAAAGGAAACGTAAAGAGTAAGCGTTGTATTTAGTAGCAGTTATCTATCTATCGTGTGTGTAGGTAGACAACATACTCATTCTAGTTAGTTATCGGTTTAGCTATCTACCGTGCGCGTAGATAGAAGTTGAGACCAGACTCGTTCAAGGCTGAGGTTTGGATGTAACCTTGTATTTGTGATATGCTTGTTATTTATAAGTTGAAATAGACTCTAGAAGTTGCTTACCACTCACTGAGCTTTGTGAACCTCATTCTATTATTTCATGTTTTTCTTCCCAGGTAGCGAAAGGTGAGGAGTTCCAGGGCGCTGCTAAGGTCAAGGTCTGCCACAAGCCATAGTTACACTTTCACGATTTTACAGTTATTGTTGTAGACTTTGTTGTTAAGTCTTGGAGTTGTATAAATGTTACATTGTTGTAATAAAATGGGCCTACTTAATCAGTTGATTATTGAATTTGTTTATTGGTATCAGAGTTATTTCCACAAAAGTTTTTAGGCAGTAAGTGTCAATAAAAGGGTTGATAACTGCTGCAGTCACATTCTTTCCTATGCTCAGAGGGTATTCTGGGGTGGGGTGTGACAAAGACAATCGAAGAAGCACTATCGCATAGGAACTTATCGATCGTTTAGGCTATCGCATAGCTAAGTCTTCCTGTCGCATAGACAACAAGAGCCTAACGTATATGCTCTGTGTTTGTCGTGTAGACTACCGTATAGTCTCACTTTGCGATCTTTAGTTCTCTTTGGTATATATATATATATTTTTTGTCTTTTAGTCTTAGTGTTTAAAAATGAAAAACTCTTTTTCATTTTATTCCAATTGCCATAAAATTTTCATAACCACCTACTAAGGTAGTTTTTGAGAAAAAGGGTTTATTATTCAAAATAATAAATAATATAAATAAATATGATAACTAACTTATCATTTTATATTTATAACCTATAGTTTTAATATTGCATCATATACATTATAAACTATAGTTCTTTTTCTCTATTTTATAGCATTTAATATAAATCATATTTATATTAAATTAATAATTATTTGAATCTCATTCAGATATTTATTCCTCCAAATAATGTATCAAATAAATTATATTAATTATATCATATATAATTGAATTAATTTAATTATATCGTATATAATTAAATTCCCTTTTATTAATTTGAACAATTCAAATTAACCAAAAATCTGATTCTCAACATAATCCTTTTGAGCAACCAAGGGGACCTTATGGACCTATAGCTTAAAGCTCCAATGATACATGAATAATTAATTAAACTCTTTAATTACATTATCCACCATACGTTAACTATCGGGCACTCAACTAAAGACCGACAGTTTCACTCTTCGCACTAAAGATATATTTCTGTGTCCATTGGATATAACCAATCAATAGTGCGATGACCCTTCACAAATTGTTCGCAAGTACAGCTAGGCCAAAATACCATTTTTCCCCTGTAGTTACATCTAACTCCTTAAGTACCATTGATTTCTCTAATGAACAATAAGTCATAGTCTCACTATAACTAAGTTCTCTCTGGAAAAGAGAGGGTGTGGCCACTATATTTAAGACCCGGAATAAGCCCTTAAGCGAGCAATTTATCTACTTACCCCTGCATCGGGGAAGGAGTGAATTATGTCTTGTGAAGCTGAGTTTCCAGCTCCCCAATCAGATGAATCCCTATATTAGTAAGCTTGTTAAATTGGCAATCTGCCCACTCTCACCCATACAAATCAAAGGACCGCCTTCATGAGTAGAAGTTCACAACTCAATCAGGATTCAGGTCATGTCTCCTATGGTCATCCTAGTTCAATGTAAGTCTCTATTATCGATGGTATTATATAAAGAGACTAATCATTTCGTGGTCCGGTCTTATACAAACTCTTTGTATAGGATACCCTCGCTCGCATGTCTCCACATAAATGATCAAGATCAGATCATTTTTTGCACTTTACAATATTTTTAACACATACAAAGCGGGCCGTATCTGGAATGTCACAAGGATAAGGTACCCAACCTTATCCATCTACTACAGACCATTTAGGTTATTATTTAAACAAGATCCACTTGTATGTCTTTACATACTTGTTTAAATTTACATAAAATAACCTTAAATCTTAGTTTATTGGATTGAGTATATGCTTATAAAATAATACTTATTTTATTAATAACAATATGTTTATACAGAGTTTACAAACTACGAGATTACAAGGAGATTTAGGACACCATTTCCAACAAACCAAACCTTTTCCTCTCAAGCTGATCTAACCTAAATGTCCCGACAACTGCCTCTGATCCTTCTAGCTTCTTCCTTGTTTTTCATTTGGATGATAGGTCATTCATGGACTCTGGTGCCACCCATCACATGACCCTTGACCTCAATACTTTGTACCATCCCTCTCCAGATAGTAGTGGCGAATCGATTGTCATTGGAAATGGTAAGCAACTTCCTATTGCTCATGTTGGTTCTAAACACATTTTCTCTCCTTTGTCTAATAGTCCTATTGTCTTAACTTCTATTCTTCATGCTCCTCATTTATCTAATAATGTGATTAGCATTTCTTGTTTATGCTATGATAATAATACTTTTGTTGAATTCTTTCATGGCTCATTTGTAGTGAAAATTCTATAAACCAAGATAATCCTTCTCCGGGGTCTCTGCAAACTCACATTTCTTCTTAACCAACTGTGTCCTAATCTTTCTTATACTGGCCAACAACTTTTATCTCAACTTTCCATAATGTTTCCCTATGACATCAATGTTTAGGACATCCTTCATATAATACTTTCAAACTTATTCTTTCTCAATAAAGTTGGAAGTTTAGGGATAAAAGTATTGACAGATTTTGTACTACATGTCAAATGGCAAAGAACCATCATTTTCCTTTCTCTCTATATTTCTAAGGTTTCATTTCCTTTTGAACTTATCTACTCTGATGTATGTGGTCCTCCCCCTTTTGTTGTTATTAGTGGAGCTTACTATTTCATTCTTTTCATTGATGCCTTCACTCATTTTACTTAGGTATATACTTTAAAAGTCAACTTTTCTACCTACATTTATTCTATTTAAGAAAATGATAGAAATACAATTCTCTACCAAAATTAAAGCTTTTCAAACTAATGGAGGTGGTGAATTTTGCTTATTCTCTTCTTTCCTCAATCTTTTGGTATTTTACACTGTCTTTCTCGTCCTTAAACTCCATAACAAAATGAAAATTTTGAGAGGAAAAACCATCTTATCATAGAGGTAGATCTTGCTCTCCTTACACACTTTCACGTACCACAAAAATATTGGTCTTTTGCCTTTCAAACAATTGTTTTTCTCATCAATCATACCTTTAATCCTCTACTTCACAATAGATCTCCCTATATTGTCCTATTTGGTCATCAATCTGATTATAATCTCCTTCATATCTTTGGTTGTATTTGTTTCTATTTCCTTTGACCATACAACGATAATAAGTTATAATTTCAACCCCGTGAATGTATCTTTCCCGACTACACTTCTTCTTACAAGGAGTATCTTTGTTTAGATATATTGAGTGATCATATCTACATTTCTAGACATGTCATTTTTAATGAAAAAATCCTTTCCCTATACTACTGTTCGAAAGTCTGCTTCTTTTTCACCTGATACAATGTCTTCTCTTATCTCTTTTCTTATAGGAAGCGATTGATCGCCTTTTACTTTGATTTTTTCTTAAAATTTACAACATAGAAAAGTAGAACAACAATATCATACATTATGCTAAGTATATAGGTTAATCATGAAAAAAATTATAAGGAAGAATAAACATATCTTTGAAGAACACATCTTCAAAACTTCTCCAAGTATTCACTTTTTGCAAGATTCCTCTTCTTCTGAAATCCTTTAATAGTAGCGTGACGCCTCCACAGAGTCTTTCCTACTATTGTTTGACAAGGAGTCGGTTTATGAAACTTCCATTTGAAAAAGAAAAGGAAATTTTTGTTGTTACATGAGAGTTTTTTAGAGGATTTTTTTCTCTGAAAAAAAAAAAAAAAAAACTTGATAGAGAGATCTGAGAGTCAGAGTGAGAGAGTTTTCTTTTTCTAAAAAAAAAAAAAAAGAAAAAAAAAATCATTATTTCAAGAAAAACTCCCCCGGGGATGGGTCCCTAAAATGAATATACTACTTACAGGTGTTTTCCATTTTAGTTTTAATTGTTTTTCATTTAAAATAATTAAAACTTTGTATTTATATTAAAAGGGTAAATATTTTATGTTTATTATCGTTGTTTAATTTATTTAAATGACTAATTTTTAAAATATATTTAAGTATCTTTTATCATATATTTTAGGTTTATTATTGTTGTGTTATTTATTTAAATGGCTAATTCTAATAAACATTTTAGTTTGTTGTCAAATATTGAAAAATGAGTCAATTTATTTACAAATAGAATAAAATAGGTAGACACGAATAGAAATTAAATTTAATTGAAAATAATTTCAGCCTTTTTTATATTTAAAAAAAATTCCCTTTTTATATTTTAAATTTAATAGAAAAAGCATCATATTATGAAATAAAATTTAATAAACACATAAAAATTACTAATGAAATTAAACTATGCATGCAAATAAAAAAACAATAGACAAATATTCGGGAAAGTTTGGGATTGAGGATGAGGTGGACATCCCCTCCCCCTCTCTGAGTAGGGATCTCATACGTAGTCAACCTAAGGATGATCAACTTTGATTGGGTCAAGGAACTACGATTATGAGCAAACTCCTATACTAATTGTATATTTTTTAAAACGAAATTAGATCTCTAACCACACTGTTAATAGTACAAATTTTATATTAATTGAACTATGTTCATTTTGATATACTAATTGTGACTTATTCTTCAATAATCTTGAAAACATCATTCAAAGAGGACCCTTACACCTATTTTGTTTCTTTATATGAAAGCATTAAGCAAGAATGATGGTCTCACAACTAAAAAAATATCAATTTCATGATTTATTAATTCTTTATATTTGGGTTCCACAACTAAATAACTCTCTAAACTAAACAAACTTTACTGTTTGTTTTACATGTCCATACTTTTCTTTCTAGAAAAACTTTAATTATTGGACAATTTTTTACCGTTATCTTTTACGAAAACTCCAAGTGAGAGTACATACTAATTTTAAATTAAAAAAAAAAAAGAAGAATTATAATATTAAAAGAAAATGGTGTATTAATTTGGACACCAAACCTAGAACAATAATGTGGGTTTGTTAGAATATGATTCTCATATTTTGGCAAAGATTGATAGATCCAAAAGTGAAGAGGACAAAATTTGAAAGTATTGGTGTGTGTGTGTTGGCTTAATGATGTGAATATCAATAAAAGCCACCAACACCACCTTCCTTACCTATTAATTTTTCAACTTAAGATTTTCAAACAAAAATAAATGAAAAAAAAAACAATTTAAATAGGACACGTGGCAATGGCTAATAAATTTGACCTTTGGAGGTATCTTTTCTTAAAACAACAAAAGCCTATCCTTGTACGCTGTCGGTCACGCTTTTGTGTCGGCGCTTCTCTTTGTACGCTAACTCTGTACTTTTTTTTTTTTTTTTCTTTTCCTTAATTAAACCTATACTTAGGATATTAATTTTTTGTCGGCATATTAAATATTTCCATTGACGGCTAGAAACTATTTATAATAAGATAAATATATATAAATATACAATCTAATTTTAGTTTTAAATTAGGTTTAAATCCTATATCAATCTCTTCAACTTTAAAAAACGATCATTTTAGTCCTTGAATTTTTAAAAAGTATTTATTTTGGTCACTACCATTTCGATTTTGTTAATTCTTTGATGAAATTGCATCTAACATGTGTTCAGCAAAATGAATATGAAGTAAAATATCAACATCCAACGTGCTAAAATACTAAACAGTCAAGATCTTGAATGTAAAATGACTTTTGAGTTTTATAGAAAATCACTTTACCACCTAATTTAAAATTGAAACACTATCTTTTTAGTGTGACTAACTTATTTAGCAATATTGACATCTAAAATACTAGTTATCTCATCATTTTGTAGAAGAATTGATAGAATTTTAATGGTAGGGACTAAAATAAGTATTTTTTAAAAGTTCAAAGACTAAAACATACATTTTTAAAAGTTTAGGGACAAAAATAGAATAAATTTCAAAATTTAGAGACTAAAATAGAATTTAAATCATGCATCTCAAAATAAATATATAGAAAAGAAATATACAAAATCAAAATCAATAGAAATATTTTCCTTAATATCATATTTAGGGCTTGACATTGTTATTAGGGACGAATTTACATTTTCTTTATATCGCTAAAAAAAATATTGATGAAACAACCAAATTTCATCCAAATATATATATATAAAAAAGTAATTTTAACACATTCATAAACATAAATTTTGTTTATTAATTTTTAAAATTTGACATTTTATTGACATTTCTATAAATTTGAGACTGGCATATTTTTGTTGACATCCAATTTCAAACTACATCTTTCTTGTGCATTAAACATAGATATTTGAAATGGTTAATCTTCATATTGGGTTAGAGGCTTTTTTGTAGTTCATATTGGTTTTTTCTCCTTTATTACTATTATTTTTTTTTTCAGATATTGGGTAAAATTAAGCTGTATTTATCTTACCTATTTTAAATTTGATACAATATAAACATAGTTCAACTAGTATAAAGTCATACTATTAATTGAAAAAAAAATCAAATTTGGATGAGCAATAAGATAACTTCTTACTTTGCTAAAAAAAAACAATTTACTTTCTTTTCAACTTCTATGATATTTACTTCATAATTTAGAAGAGGAGTAAACTTTTCGACGTCCATACTTTTATTTTATATATATATTTTTTCTTTTTCTTCCATTATTCAACCCATCATCTATTTTAATCATAGTGAATCTACGCATAGCTCGAAAGTTTAAGTATTTAAATAATTATTGAAGTTTTTACCGATACATTCCAAATGTTATAACATTTTTAAAAATAAAATGCGATGGACATTAGAAAATATCAATTAGATTGAACTTTGGAAGTTGGAAAGTATTGAGTGATTTGAGATTTAGGGCCGGTTTGAATACTATCTAATTTAAGCATTTTAGAATTTTAGAAAACATTTCTAACAAAAATATTGTTGAGGTTGATGATCTAAATTCTCATTGGGCCATGTAGTTTGTAAACACTGCATTGAACAAATGCTTGTGATATAATAATATATGATATTTTCTTCACTATTGTCTATGAAACATGGGATGTTTTATTTGCTTTACTACAAACCAATAAATTAAGATCCATGGTTGTCGTTGTAACTTAAGCATGTATGTGGTGACATACAGGTGAATCATGCCTTAAGTGATAACCAAAATGGTCTGTAGTATATGGATATAGGAGGGAAACCTTATCCTGGTGACACCATAGATGCGGCCCGCTTTGTAGATTGTTACATAAGTGTTGTGACATACTACAGATGGTCTGATCCTGATTATTCATGTAGAGACATAAGAGCGAGGATGTCCTATACGAAGGAGTTTGTATAAGATCGGACCCCAAAGTATTAATAGTCTCGTTATATAATGTCATTCATGATAGATACTTCACTTCACTAGGATGACCATAGGTAACATGACCTTAATCCTGAGTGAGTTGGGAACTCTTGTCTTTGAGGGCAGTCTTTGATTTGCATGGGTGTGAGTGGCCAGATTGTCGACTTAAACCTACCACTTTGGGGATTCGTTTGATTGGGGAACTAGGAACTCAGCTACACAAGATGAAATTCACTCATTCCCCGAAGTAGGGGTAAGTAGATAAATTGCTCCCTTAAGGGCTGATTCCGGAGCTTGAATGATGTGACACCTTCTCATGGCTCGAGAGGTGTTCACTCATAGTGGAACTATGAGATATTGTTCATTAGAGGGATCAGTGGTACTTAAGGAGTTAAATGTAACTACAGGGGAAAAACGGTAAATTGGCCCAACTGTACTTACGAGCATATATGAAGGGTTATCGTACTATTGACTGGTTATATTCGATGGACACAGAAATATATCTGTGATAAGAAGAGTGCAACTGTCGGTATTTAGTAAAGTGCCTGGCAGTTAACGGATGGTGGATCTCGTGGCTAAAGAGTTTAGTCAGTTATTTACATATCGTTGGAGCTTCAAGCTATAGGTCCATAAGGTCCCCTTGGTAGCTCAATGAATTCAAGTTGAGAATAAGCTTTTGGATTAGTTTGAAGTATTGAAATTGACAAGAGTGAGTTTGATTATATATGATATGATTAAACTGGTCAATTAAATATGATACAGTTTGACATGATGTATGAGATACATTAATTAGAGAAAAATGTTATAAATATGATTTATATCTAGTGGAGGAGAAAAGAATTATGATTTATATGTTAGTTATTATATTTATTTATAATTAAACAATTATGAGATAATTGTTGGTGTTTTTCTCCATAACCGTGCGTGAAAGTGGGAGGTTACATTCAGTCTTCATAACTGAAGAATAAAATGAAAATAATTTTCATTTTGCAAAGGAATCGGATAATCAATTCCCAGATTGTACACTGTCTATCGACTAACTAACAAGAGTCTACATGACAACTCAAGTTTTCCTAAACGATCGTGTAAACGCGCTGTTTACTAAACGATCGTCTAGCTTTTACTGAGCGATCACGTGCAAGAGCGAGATTACCTAAACAATCATCTAAACGATCATACCCGATTACCTAAACGATCATGTACCTTTTCTCAATGATCAAGCACCCATCTATACGATAGACTCCAAACCTCTCCCACTTGCTTGGTTGTTGAATACGATCGTGCTTTCTTCCTTCCCTCTATCAAATCCAACAGTGCCCACAGCTTCTGGATTCTCACTCAGAGAATACCAAGGTCACTAAGTGGTAGTGTCCTCCTTGCTGCTTGTTCGTGTAAAGATGGTTCGTTTGTCGAGCGACAACGAGATTTGGTAGACGATTGGCTTGGTGTTGCAGTGACAATGAGAGAGGTTGTTCTTGACGAGAACGAGAGATCAAGAGAAGAAAATTTCTTCAAAGGTGAGTCTCTCTTGTTCTTTTGTGTTTAATTTGTTGAAAGTATGTCGTAATTTATTTTGTGATGTACAACTTGTATGTATGTTTGTGAATGCTTGTATTTCTGTTACAATGAATTTAGAACGATCTTGCTTCCGCTCATAGGTCCTCTTGATAAGAGTTCCTTCAATTATATATATATCTTTAAGTTTTTTTCCTAAAGAAAAATGCTTTGAGTAACAAATTATTTTGATTATACTATATTTAGAAGTAATCAGATAAGAAAACGCACATGACCTTCACATGATATTAATGGTAAATTTGTAATTCGAAGAGATTACCTGCAAAATACAATAAGAATAAAATACTTATGTGATATATAACAATCCAAATTTTAGGTAATTTTTAACTTAATTGCCTTAAAATATTTGGGTGTTATTTTGAGTTTTGAGGCTAAAATTGAATTTTGGGTTAAGATAATTCAATTGGTAGGAATTTATTTCAATTTAGTGAAGATTTAAAATTTTGGATATACTTAAAGTGGATCAATTGATTTGGAGATAATTCAATTTAAATTGTATAGGTGTTATTTTGTTAATTAAAGACTAAAATTGTTGAAATTTATTTGAGAGAAATTTGATGAATGAATGTGAAGTTTGAGATTTAATTAATTTGCTAAATTAATTTCAATTTAATTATTTTGAATTAATTGGAGTTGCATTTGTTTTGATTGAAATTGGATTATTATTAAAAGATATTCGATTTTATTAAGTGGTGGAAGATATGAAATTTATTTGAGGGAAATTTTGGGAAAAGATTTCAGGTGTTGGATTTAATTAATTAGGGTTAAATAACAAAGGATTTTAGAATAAAAGGAATTTGGATTTTTAAAGGATTTTCGGATTTGATTGATCGCAATTTTGGGTTTTAGTTGGATAAAAGATTTGAAACTTTGATGAGATAACTTTCCGGGACAATTACAACTTTAATAAAATAAAAAAAATAAAAATAAAAATAAAAAAAAATAAAAAAATTGAAAATTGGGTATATGTTCCTAGATTTTGCTTTTTTTTCAAACATGACAAAAAACCTTCTACCTGAAAATTTGATTGCTATCAGATTTCTATATGATTGTGATGTGATTGTTATCCGATTTGTACATGATTGCTTTGTGATTGCCACACCTACAATTACAAAAAAGTTGAGGTCATGACTTTGGTTTCTTAAAATATATTTGCGATATCATGCAATTACTTTGACTTCCTACCATAGTCGGTCTCATAAGTTCAAAATTACCCATAACAATTACATTAGCTACATATATAAATATATATATATATATATATATTACTTACTACATGTTTTGAAGATTTGGGTTAACCACTAAAAAGTCATTTTTGGATAATCTATCTCTGAAGGGTATCTTTGAAAACAGGTCTTAAATTAATTCAAATTTTTAGTGAATTTTATTTATTATATTTTATTTAAAAAAACACTTTTGACCATCTAAAATCATTACTGAAATTATATTAAAAGCGTATTTGAGAGTGCTTTTAAAATTGTTAAAATTAATTTTGTCAGGGTCAGAAATCACTGGATTATAATAATTTAAAATCAATTTTAATTTGTAAGAAAAGTAGTATTTAAAAGTGTAAGCCCAATATTACATTTATTTTCATTTATTAAAAGCCTGTTTTAAACTAATTTTGAACATGGAAAAAAAATCTTAATTGTTTTAAAATCGCTTCATTCTCAAAACGCACTAAAAATTATTTAAGATAAATAAAAAATGCTCATAGAAAAATTGATTTTTTGCTTAAATTACATTTTCATCAAATGTTAATTCGAACACACCATTTTTTTTTCTTTTTCTTTTCAAAGGTATTAAGTTGCAGTAAAGAGAAGAGAAGAGGACATCCCATAACTAAGATGAAGGCACAAAAACAATACATCTAAAAGAATCCACAAAAAGAACTAGGACAATAACCAACAAATGACACAATTGGAAAAAACGCCTACAATTCAAGGAAAAAAAACTCAAGGTGAAGAGTTATCTTGAGTCTCCTCAATAGAAGTCTCAAGCCACTTAGAACAAAAGAAATAAAAAAAACTGACTAACCATCTAGAGAGGATGCACGGTAGCTTCCATGGACACACAAAGATTATGTTCATGCAAAATATGATAAATAACGACACATCAAGCGACACGCGATCATGCATCTCACTCAATTACCTGCACTAAAGTAACAAATCTAATTGAGTCATATATCCCAATGAGAGATCCTATTAATTTACTCTTACCGCAATACTACGTAGTCGAAAATAACTTGACTAAATGAACAATCAAAGAATAAGTGATTTCTGTGTTTAATTCTGTCAATGCACAACAAACAAGCACTACAGATATTGAAACACCATCTTTTGCTAATAGATAAACTATGATTCTTTGTTACAAAGTTATTGATGGTATAATTTCATGTTTGCCTAGTTTGTAATGAAATTTATTAGAGGTGCCTAAAATTTGGTAGAGCATTTATGATAGGTATAAATAGTTGGTACCATAAATCGAGCCTAACACTTGCATATAAATATTACCCACTTTTTATTTTAGTACCATAAAAAATCGAGTGAAAATAACTTATGACCTGAAAAAAAAATACTATATACATTAAACGTCATGTTATATATCTTTCTTTTAGTTCAAAAAATTGTAGGAATGCCCAAAAAAATAAAAAATAAAAAATAAAAAAAAATTTCTAACCTTCTTCCATTATATAATTATTGATCAAATTTAACATTTGAAATTAAAATTGGATTCTTTTGATTTCTACATATAAGATATATTTGATTGACACTGACCATAAATCTCTTCCCTAAATAAACGAATCAACTACTCAAGTACTATCACGATTTATTTACATCAAAATCTTTAAAAATAAATGAGAGATCGAGTGGAACAGAATAAGTGATGTCAAGTCAAATTAGTTGAGTTTTGTTTATTTAAGTTGACACAAGTCGCGATAAATTAACATAGTTGACTTAAATACTAAATACATAACAAAATTCGTAAATCTTGGAGTTTGCACATTGTTTGAACTGTAATAAAAAGAAATACATGCATATGACCAAACGTCCCCAACGATAGGAGGCAATGTAAATACCAAACTAATTAACAATGTTAGTCACAAGTTAAGCCACGTGTGCAAATATACATTATGCCATACTTTTGAAGGTCAAATTTGTTTGTTAGGTGTGTAAATGCAAAGTTCCACATTCGTTCAGGAAAGAGTGACATAGAGATATATAAGTAAGGATAATTATCTCTATTGGTATGAGGTCTTTTGGGCGGTTCCTTTAGCAAAGTGATCATGATCGTTTATGTCTAAAGTCAATAATATCAACCATTGTGAAGATAGGTTGATGTTATGTTGTCCTTATCATTTAGGTAATATGCTTTGTAGATCAAATAAGGTATAAATTACCATTTTTAAGGTATGATTCTCGATCACCACCCCAATTATTGAAATCTCAAAAATAAAATTGACAGTCAAATTATGTCATGGTTCACAAAGGAGCATGATTAAAGCTAGGGTTATTGTTTTTTCCCCTCTAATTTTCAATTTAGTTCTCAGGGGATCATGTCTTAAAGAAAAAGAGAGTAATATGATCATTTTCTTCGTTTAAAATGTAAAAGAATACAAAAAAAAAAAAAAAAAAAAACACACGAAGTTAATAATTTTATCGAAAAATCGAACAAGCCACCTTTAAATTATGGAGTTTGTTACAATTACACTCTTAAGATTTTTTGATCTATTAGCTCTTTCTAATTTGTTAATTATTGCAATCAGTCGTTATAGTTTGTTAAAATTTTACATTTATCTCTAATCATAAGTTATATAAAGGATAGTAGTCTATCGTGGTCTAACGTGATCTATCGCAGATAGACTGTGATATTTTACTATTGTTTGTAAATATTTTCAGCAGTTATATCATTTAAAATAATTTCTCTTATATAAATATTTTAATTGAACTAAAATGTAAAATAAAATGAAAAATCTAATTAAATAATAATTCTAAAATATTTAGAAATTATAAATTGTTTTATTGGAGTGACATCCCATGGAATTTAGGGTTTGAAAAGAAAATTGATCAAATGAATTGGAGTAGAATATAAAAGTAAATAATTTATAATTTATAATTTATAATTAAATTAATACATAGATACTTAAATCTAAAGATGATTTAGAGATCGAGTTTTTATGTAAATTAAAGAATTAAATATTGACATGTTATAAAATTGTTGGGTTGGACATCACTATTGAGGAGCATTTGAAATCAAAGGATTAAAATTTAAAATATTGAGATCGATATTAATATCAAAATTATATATATAGATACATATATACATATTGTAGTTGATAGTTTAAAATAAAATATTATATTTTTTAGCGTAACATTGTTCCTTCATACACTAACAAATACCATTTATGAAATTAACTATGTTGGTGTTTCACATTTATATATAAAGTAAACTTTAGTTAAATAGAATAATATCTTAGTTTATTTTTGAAATTTAAGGTGTAATGTTCCTTTTATTATATACTTTTCTAATAGTCGTCTAAAACTTCACTATTTAGCGACATGTATCTCATGTACAATGATTTTGTTTTTTTTTTAAAAGTCCATGTATAACAATTGAAATTTATTTTTTTTAGTTATTTTTATAAACTATAATTATTTTAAAACATAATATTTAAATTAATAAACACAAACATTTTATATAAATTTAAATCATATTAAATTAGTGTGTAAATTACATAAATAGTCGCAGGAGTATTTTTTAAATATAATATAAATTTAAGATATTCCTAGATACGAAACATGCTAAACAAATATAATTATCAAAATATTTTCAAATATCCATTCGTTAAAATATTTATACAAATTAAATTTTATTATTTAAAGATATTGAACCTTTGTAACTATGAGAATCTGTACTTCCAAGCATGCAAAGATCTCGATTGTCTAGATTGTAATCTGGTAACTATTTTGTTTTTTTATTTAATTTTCGAAAAACAAAAACAAAATAGTTTAATTTGAAGTAGTGTCCATAGGTTTAATTTTCAAAAATAAAAACAATAATCAAGTTATCCAAAGAAGTCTTAATTTTTTTAAAAAAGAATAAAAAAATAAATATGATTAACAATATTTAATTCTTAAAAACGAGAAACGGGAAATAAAAAGAGGGGTATTATCAAAACCTCAAATTTAAAATTTAAGTTTTCTTAGGCCGCCATTTCCTTTCATTTTCAACATACTTTACTTTGGAAAAAAAATATATCTAAAATATCTCTCTCGTAAAACGACACGTGGACCCTTGAATAGCAAGTGCCAAAAAAGTTGAAAATGAAGTCTCCAATATTCCATAATACTTTTTTAATATGATTTTTCTTTTTCTCTTTTTTTTTTTTTCCTAAGGTCAAAATATTCTAAATTTAATTTGTTCTCTAATATCCCGAAATTTATAGGAAGATTTCCTTTATTTTCTTAATCCTTTAAAAACCCGTTTTATTATAAAAATGAGAGAATATCTCGTGTTTATTGTATAGATTATATAATTTATATTAGTGGATTAAAAATATTTATATCTTTCTCTCTCTTTTAATCTTTTTAGGGATTTTACTCGAAAATAATTAGGAAGAATATTGAGAGTTTATTCTTATCTAGATTTTGATCATTATTTATAGTACTCTTAATAATTTTCCTTTGCAAATATTCATCCACCATCCCTTTAATATCAATTCTTTCCTCATAACGCTTTTAATTATATAGTATAGGTTTAATAATCTCTTTATCATGGTTATTGAAATAACTAGAGATATTAGATAATATGAGGTTCCATCCAAAAGAACAATTAACAATGAGAGGCGTAGTCGTTCATGTATCTTATAAACATTGTGAAATCCATATAATTTTCCAATGTAGGATCCCCAACACGCAACCTCAAGATAATGTCTTTTTGAATTCACAATTCTTATATCAGATCCTCATGTTTTTCAATTGAATACTCGTTTGAGCTTTATGAACTCTAATACAATAATTAGATAATAGGAAGTTTATCTCAAAACAAATGACAATAAGAAGAGTATCCCATATATTTTATAAACATTGTGAGATCTCTTAAATTTTCCAATAACGTGGAATCCTCAATATATTGATCATCATTTTTTTGTGTGACGTAAAAGATTAATCCACAAATCTACATGACTGCATATCTTCAAGGCTCACTATTTTTTAAGCTCACTTAGTGATTCAATACAATATATATGTTTGGTCTAATTGCCATTTTAAAAGTATATTCTCCTTTCTCTCTTTTATTCTAGAGTAAAATCTTTCTCTTGGGTGCCCATACTTGAGTTTAGCAATTTATTAGAATGAAAAGATTCAAACTTTTGAACTTTTAATTGAGGATATAAGTCCCAACCAATTAAATTATACTTGTTGGAAATGACTTAAGGGCCAAAGTCCAATAGCAAAAGGCAAAATATATTTTGAGGGAGATGTAGGACCTACATTGGAAGATTTTTCTTTGCAAATGGGTATATATATAAAGGTTTACAAAGAGTTTTCAAATTGTGGTTGTGGTCGCCATTCCCGTTCGTCTAGTCGGACGGGCGGGTTTAAGTAATCGCGCTCGCACGTACAAAAAAAAACTTTTTCTACCTTTTTTTTAAAAATTTTTTTATCAAAAGGTTTTACTGTTCAATTATCGTTTTCATCTTCTTAATCCTCTCTACCGCCATTTTCGAGCTATTTTCTTTTCAATTCTAGTGTACATCAGAGATTGGGTATTATGTTTACCTTAGGGAGTAACCAGCTTCTTACAATTTAACATTAAGGTCGCGCTGTTTTTGCTTTCAAAGTAAAAGTATGTTCTAATTTTCTTCGAACAACTGGAAATCGATTATGTCCTCATCTCTAATAGATCAAACAAAGGTAAATCTATTGTGGTGATCGATTTGGATAGATCCAATGTTGTAGATTTGAAAAAATCTAGTCAATCTCAATTCATTCCTACCAAAGATCTTGAAAAGTATGAGAAAGAAAACATGACAATCTGTAGTCATCTCCTCAACCACATGAATGACTCATTGTTTGATTGCAGTTCAGAAATTAGCAAAAACAATCTGGGATACTCTAAAATTCAGATATGGAGGAGATGATGCAATAAAAAAAAAAATATGTTGTCGACAATTGGCAACAATTCTAGATGATGGATTACAAGCCGATTATAGACCAAGTTCACGAGTACGAGAATTTGGTAGCAAATGTGTTGACCGAAGGCATGAAAATTTGTGAGACTCTTCAAGTAAACTTGTTGCTTGAGAAAATTCCTACATTCTTGTAGTGACTATTGCAACCATACGAAATACAAGAAGAATGATCTGACATTCTAGGAGTTAAGCAGTCACATGTGCATAAAAGAAGCTAAAAGACAGAAAGATAATCTTATTTCTAAATCTTCACATTCAGTTAATGCTTACTTGGTTGAGTCCACTGGTGTAAACAATGATAGGTTCAAAACTAAGAGGAGATAGTTTATTAAAGACAAATCATCTCAAAAGAAAAGACATCACAAGAGTACTAGTGGGAGGATTGAAAAAACCAAACTAATATACTATGTCAGTGGAAAAAAATGGCACAAAACCTATCAGTGCAACCAGTGGAAAGGAGGACCAAATCAACAACCTTCTCTACTGGCCAATCTTTCTGAAAATCATTGTTGCTATGGTCATGGAAATCGACCTAGTGAAAAACAAATATTATAGGATTCTTGACACCGAAGCCTCGAGACACTTCTACTCAAATCGAGAACTTTTTCATGACTTCCAAGATACTATCGACGAAGAGTGTGTGTTCATGGGTAACTTTGCCACTATAGGAATACTCGAAAAAAAGGAAGGTTCTAATGTGAAAACTCTAGCAAATTGGAATTAAGAACCCTTTAAATTTGTGAACCTCTTATTCTCAAATACTAAAACCCCAAATGAATATGATTTCAACTCTAAGGATTGGGTTAGAAATGGATTGCCTTAAAATAAAAAGCCCTTGAGATAAAGAGCAAGTTTTGTGGCCCAAAATTTGAATACTCTACAAGATAAGATGATCAATCCCACTTGAATGTTCTTGGCATGCACCTCAACACATAAATTATGAAATTTGAGAGCTCTCGATTAAATTTGAAAGAAGCACAAAGGCTAAAATTGATTCATCGTAAAAAATCTTAAAACAATCTAAAGGAAAAAATTTAATAGCCTCGCAAGGAAAACCCTAATGGTACATCGTAGTTCATAGTAAAATGAAAAACATACCCATATTTATTATGTCATAAAAGGGATAAAACTATAAAAACAATAAAATTACATCAAAATTAATAAATAATAATTTGATGCCTTGGATAGTTCATATAGGTTCTCTTAAAAGTTACTTCTGAAAAAACTTTATCATGAGTGATGTTCTGTATGTACCTTCGTTACATAGGAACTTGTTATCTGGAAGTTTGTTGAACCGAGTTGGGTTTAAAACTATACTTGAAATTGACAAGGTTATCCTCACCAAAAATAATGATTTTGTTGGTAAGGGGTACTTAGCTGATGGTCTTTTTGTTTTGAACACTATTATTGTTGCTACTAAGTTGAATGAAAGTAATTCTTGTTATACTTATATCGTTGAATCTATTGTTGTGTAGGATGGTAAATTAGGTCATGTGAATGTTGTATCAATCAAAAAATTAAAAACTTTTGAAATCTTAACAATGCATTTAAAACACATGAAAATGGTAAATGTCTATATGTGTAGAAGCAAAGCTTAAATAAAAGAAAAATTAAAAAAGACCTTTTAAACTTGTCACTGCTGTATGTACAAAATTATTTGAATGAATTAATTCTGATTTGGTTGATTTCAAAAACACCACTAGTAGAGGTGGTAAATGTAAACCCTGAATCTTACATTCCCTACATAAGTATGTTAGCCATGTGGATATTATATTACATAGGTAGTATGTGAAGTTTATAGCTTAATGTAGGGAAGTAAGGAGGGAAGAAGAAGAGAAAGAGGGTAATCTGGGAGTGAGGTGTGACAATTGGGTATCAGAGTATAAGATTTTGGAATTGAGAGAAAGGGTTTATGCATATGTCTAAGTCCCCATAGTATGAGTCCCTAAGATGTGTACATTTCAATAGGTAGCAATGTCGAGGCAGAGTGGCTGACAAAGCAAGTAGACGGGAGACAGGAATACTAACCCTACTGCTAGAGGCCCTGAGGTTAGAAAGAACCCAACGGGAAGAAAGAGGAAGGTAAGAGAGACAGTGAATCAGGAAATAACGTCTGAGGGAGAGTCTAGTACTCCCTAGGCTAAGGCAGATCCTCAGTTGGAAGATAGAGTTTTTGACAAGATAGCTCAGAGGTTAGTAGCTAGTGTTGGATCAGTGCAGGCCGACCCATAAAAGAAGTATAGCATTGAGAGGCTTAAAGCTTTAATGGTATAATGTTATGGCCTGTCCAGAAAACAGAAAGGTTAGGTTAGCCACGTTTCTACGGTAGAAAAGAGCGGAGAAGTGGTGGAAAAGTGATCTCCACAAGGCGAGTCAGTCCGGATGTGATGTTATGGCCTGAGTTGAGGAAAGCTTTTGAAGATAAGTACTACCCCAGCTCTTTTCGAGATGCGAAAAGAGACGAGTTCTTCAGATTTACGTATGGAACGATGTCATTAGCATAACATGAATAAAAGTTCATAGAACTGTCACAGTATGCCCTGCCAATTATTGCTGAAGAAAGAGATAGGTGTAGAAGATTCGAGAATGAACTGAGGAAAGAGATTAGAACCCCAGAGGTGCCTACTGCTAACTAGCTAGACTTTAACTAGTTAGTAGAAACCGCGATACAAGTGGAGTGAAGTCTGACAGATGATGAATAGTTACAGAAGGAAAGCGAAACACCAATAGGATCGAGAGACAGGGGATCCCTACTCCCAGCTATAGGCCAGACAAGCGGAAGTAGATTTAGAAGTACGAGTTGGCAAGGATCTAGGAAGAAAAGGTTGGGATCCACGGTCAAATCAGTTAGCCGCCCAGGGATGCCACAAGTTGGCGAGTCAGTGGCCAGTACAAATATAAAATCTATATGCCCGAGTTGTGGCAAGAGACATCAGGGTGTATGTTATAGCGGAAGCGGTGTATGCTTCCAGTGCGGTCAAGTAGGACATTTTAATAGAGATTATCCTCAGGTGAATAAGGAAGTTCAACAGCACAACAAGTGATTTCTTAGATAGTTAACCAGCCAAAGAGTGTTGGGAATCGAGGCAAAGGATCAAGTGGTGCCAAGCAGAAGGGTGTCATAGGTCGACCCCAGTAGCAGAGACGAGTGTACGCAGTGACTCACTAGGAGGTAGCAGAGTCTCCAGATGTAGTGACTGGTAATGTGATGTTATGTAGACAGCCTGCATGTGTTTTATTTGATCCTTGTGCCACGTATTCTTTTATATCCAGCATGTTTGTATCTTGCATAGATAGACTCCCTGAGTCTGTGTCTAAGGATTTGTATGTCTCCACTCCTATGGGAGATGTGATAGTGGTGGTGAGTGTTATAAAAATTGTGATGTGCTGATAGGCGATCATAATTTTTGTATGGACTTATTTCTCTTAGACTTGTTAGAGTTTGATGCAATTTTGGGGATAAATTTCCTGAGTAAATACCATGCCTATGCGGGTTGCTATAAAAAGGAAATAATATTCAGGAAATCAGATGTATAGGAAGTGATTCTGGTGGAGACTAAGAGGATGACCATAGATAGCTTGATAACAGCAATGAAGGCCAGAAAGCTGCTGAACAAGGGATCTAAAGCCTATTTGGCTTATATTATGGTCGCTCAGGAACAGAAGTTAAAGCGAGAAAATGTTCCAATGGTGAATGAGTTCCTAGATGTTTTCCCTGAAGAATTATTGGGATTGCCACCCGATAGAGAAGTTGAGTTCACCATTGACTTGATTCCATGAACAACTGCTATTTCACAGGCACCATACAGAATGGCGCCAGCTGAGTTAAGAAAATTAAAAGTGTAGTTGCAGGAATTGGTTGACAAGGGATACATCAGATGCAGTGTATCATCTCGGGGATCTCCAATGCTGTTTGTGAAAAAGAAAAAATGGTACACTTAGACTATATATCGATTATAGGCAACTGGACAAGGTAACGATCAGGAACAAGTATTCGTTGCCACATATTGATGACTTATTCGATCAGCTGAGAGAAGCTATAGTGTTCTCAAAGATAGACCTGAGGTTAGGCTATCATCAGTTAAAGGTAAAGCAGGTTGATGTTCCCAAAACCGCATTCAGAATGAGGTATGGACATTGCGAGTTTCTAGTAATGTCGTTTGGACTAACGAATGCTCCTGCAATATTCATGGTTCTGATGAACAGGATATTTCATCCCTACTTGGACCAGTTCGTGATAGTTTTCATTGATGATATATTGGTGTATTCAGGCATTAGGGAAGATCATGTAAGCCATTTGAGGATAGTCTTGCAGACATTGCAAGAAAAGTAGTTGTATGCCAAATTTAGTAAATGTGACTTCTGGTTAGATCAGATTATATTTCTTGGACATGTGGTTTCAGCAGCAAAAGTGAGTATGGATCTATAGAAGACTGAAGCTATAGTGAATTGGGAAAGACCCAAAAATGCATGAAGTACGTAGTTTTCTGGGTCTAGCAGATTATTATAGACGATTTATCGAGGGTTTCTCAAAGATAACCCTTCCATTGACGAGGAAAGATGTGAAGTTTGTATGGTCATTGACCCTTCTTCCCCCTTCTCTTAGTTAGGTAGTTCATCCGCTTTGCTGCATAACGGAATTTCTTTCTTGTTGGCAGCAAGGCGAGGAAAGCGCTTGAGAAGATATAAGGACTACGATCTCTTAGAGCTATTTTTTTCTTATTATAGGAGAAAAAGAAAAAATCCTTGGAAAAGCCGAGAGACATTAGAGGCCTCTCTTCCCATATATCTGACTGACAAAGGGAAGAGAGCAACCATCTAATCCATTCCTTGCCTTGCTTAGCTTACGAGCTTGAAGAGGTTATTACCTGTACCATTAGCCTACGATTGTTGGCATATTAGACTACGGGCTATAACTGCTTGAATGGATTGCCTGCTATGAAGCAGAGCTTCCAAGAGTTGAATCGGAGACTAATATCAGCTCTGATACTTACTTTACCTACCCCAAGTAAAGAATTTGAGCTTTACTGCGACGCATCCCGACAGGGGCTAGGATGTGTGCTGATGCAGGAAGGGAAGGTGATTGCATATGCATCTCGTAAACTTAAGAAGCACGAGAGAAATTACCCTACATATGATCTGGAGTTGCCAACAGTTGTATTAGTTCTAAAGCTGTGGAGACATTATTTATTTGGAGAGCATTGCAGAATATTCACAGATCACAAGAAACTGAAGTATATTTTTTATCAAAAGGAGTTGAACCTGAGGCAGAGAAGATGGATAAAGTTGATCAAAGACTATGATTGCTCAATTGAGTACCACCGTGGTAAGGCAAATGTTGTAACTTATGCATTGAGTAGGAAATCCTCGGGATCCAAAGCAGTCCTTGGGTAGATATCAGGAATGTTACTCCAGGAGTTCAAGAGTTCTAGGGCTAATCTATCAGTAGGTCAATCAGGAGGATTGATCGCTACATTTCAGGTAAAACCTAATTTGATGGAGGATCTTAAGCATGAACAGTTGAAGGATCCTGATCTCCAGAATCTTGCAGAAGAGGTGAGCAAGGGAATAAGAACTGATTTTCATTTAGGAGCAGACGAAATGTTAGTAAAGGAAGGAAGAATATGTGTGCCTAACGTGTTCCAACTTAAACAAGCTATTCTAGAAGAGGCGCAAAGTTCTACTTACACCATGCATCCAGGAAGCACCAAGATGTATAGAACTTTGAAGAGATCATACTGTTGAAGTGAGAGCATGTGACAATGGACTTTCTGTTTGGATTGCCTAGGACACCCACAGGATATGATGCCATTTGGGTGATAGTCAATAGACTTACCAAGATGACCAAGTTTATACTAGTAAAAGTTACCTTTACGCTGACCGTCTAGCTAAGATTTATTTAGACAGAATAGTCAGTCAATATAGAGTCCTAGTGTCGATAGTGTCAGATTGAGACTCATGTTTTACTTCGAAGTTTTGGCCGAGTCTACAAAAGGCTATAGGTACTAAATTACATTTCAGTACAGCTTTTCATTCACAGACGGATGGACGGTCGGAGAGAACTATACAGACACTGGAATATATGTTGAGAGCATGCGTGCTGCAATGCAACGGTAGTTGGGATACGCAATTGTCATTGATTGAATTTGCGTACAATAGTAGTTATCATTCAAGCATCAGAATGGCTCCAAATGAAGCGTTGTATGGTAGGCCTTGCAGGACCCCTGTGTGTGTTGGAATGAAGTTGGAGAATGGAAGTTATTGGGTCAAGAGTTAGTTTAACGGACCTCTGAGAATGTAAAGCTTATCAGGGATAACCTAAAAGCCGCTCTAGATAGACAGAAAAGTTATGTTGATAAGCAAAGAAAAGAGCTAGAATTCGAGGTCAGAGATAAGGTATTTCTTCGAACATCTCCTGGAAGGAAATTCTCAGGTTTGAAAGAAAAGGGAAGTTAAGTCCTCGATATTAGACCTTATGAGATAATAGGACGTGTTGGCCCAACAACATGTAGATTAGAGTTTCCTCCAGAGTTATCTCATATCCATGATGTATTCCATATTTCAGTGTTAAAGAAGTATGTGTCGGATCCTACTCATGTGTTACCTAAACAACTAGTGCAGTTAAAGGAAAATCTGTCATACAAAGAAGAACCCGTGGAGATTCTTGACATAAAGGAGCAAGTGCTGAGAAACAAGAAAATACCTTTAGTAAAGGTATTATGGAGAAATCATGGCATCGAAAAAGCCATATGGGAAGCAGATGAGCAAATGAAAAGTAAGTACTCCCAGTTGTTTAATTGACACTCTTGTAGCAAAATTTCGAGGATGAAATTTCTTTTGGGGGAGATAATTGTAAACCTCAAATCCTATATCCTCTACATAAGTATGTTAGCCATGTGGATATTATATTAAATAGGAAGTATGTGAAGTTTGTAGTTTAATGTAAGGAAGCAAGTAGGGAAGAAAAAGAGAAGAGGGGATTTTTGGCTTTATGGCAGTCGAGTATTAAGTTTAATGAAGCTTAGAAAAATTTAATTAGTTAAAATTATTAAAATTAAGTTTTGCAAGGCTGAAATGCACTAAATCCATAGTGGGTGAGGTGGCGGTTGATAATTGCATGCATGAGAAGGCAACCGAAAAAATAAAAGAAGGATGAGCTTTTGAAACTCGGTCTGAGCAATTGATTCGAACGATCTAAGTGAAATTGGTGTAATTGACTAGTTTCTGAGGTAGGGCTGCTGGAGAAAGATCACACCGGAATAAGGTCGAAAAGTAAGAAGATTACAGAAAGGTTGAGTCCTCAGATTAATCAGGGCCAGTGATAAAGATCGGAAGCTCCAGGCAAAACCACAAACAATTAAACAAGTTTGTAGAATGAAGTTTCTTGAAATGAGTTCTAGATTTTGAGTTATAATTTTTTGAAGTTGAATTAAGAATTTGTTGCGTAAGCAGGAGCTACATGGGAAGATCAAGCCAGCAGCTCACCCAGGGAGCGAGAGCAAGACGAGTATCACATAAGTTTCGCTGGTCACTCAAGTCTCACTTATTTTATGCCTAGTCTCGCTGTATTTTATGCTAAGTCTTGTTGATGATGATAAGTCTCACTAAGGATGAAAATCTCACTAGCTTTGTGTTTGGTGTCACTCATGAGGATGGTTTCACTTATGATGGAAATATCGTTAGTGTTAATGGTCTCGTTGATGATGGTCTCGCTAGTGTTGATCTCCTAGTGATGATCTCGCTAGTAGTAATATTGCTAGTGATGATCTCGTTAATGAAGGTCTCGCTAGTAAGCAAACTATTTGAAGCATCTTGATGGGAATTCTAAAGAATCTAACAAGGAATTATGTTGTTTTAGGCCAAGAGAATCTAGGAGAAACCTACAAACCATTAAGAGCCCAGACGAGTAGTGAATGACAAAATAATCTCAATGTTTTCAATGTTTTAAGAATAAAAGACCATGTGATTTCAATGATGTTTGATGATAAGCTTATATGTTTTCAAGCAACTAAGTTTTAGTAGATTGCATAGTATTTTCCTCAAGTATGTACTTGTTTTATCGCATGTCAAGGTGATATGTTAGCTTTATTTCACATTAAGTATTTTATGTTGAAGCATACGTTTTAAAGACTATAGCTAGGTTTCTACAAAATGTTATGCTAAAAGTTATGTTCTGAAAGATTCTTAATATGTATGGTTTAAAGCATGATATGTTTTTAATAAACCGGATACTGAAGGTATGGAAGGTATTCAGGAAGTACCTAAGGTATTGACGGTACTTAGTAAACTCCACTTGTACGTAGGTAGTTCTGAATAAGAGGTCAAAGTATAGGTCTCCTAGGCCATATTTCAGTAACCTGAGGGCGAAGTATGGGTCTCTTGGTTTAATACAGACGTTGGGAGCTAGAGCGGTGTCTGCTCATTCTTAACTAAGGTTTAATGATGTTTATTGATGTTTAATGAGTTTTCTTCTCAAAAGCTTGATGTTATGACTATGTTCATGTTTTAAGGGAAGTTGTTTGAAATGTTTTCCAGTATGTTTACATATTTTATATTAATAAAAAAACATGGTATGTCCTGATTTCTAGTAGTCATTCACTGGGTGAATAGCTCATGATTTTCAAATGTTTTTCTTTTCTCAGGTAGCGGTCAAATTCCTCGAGGTTGATCCTACTGTTGCTTGCAACACAAGACCCGGCTAGTTGAAGAGAAACTAGGTTAACTATTGTATATATGTACACATATGTTGAGAAATGTCAGAGACATGTTAGTGAGGAATGTCAGGGCTTGTTAATATCGTTTTAGGCCGAGCTGTTAACATTTTGTTTGTAGATATGTTGATTGATGTTTGTGGAATCTATGAATGTATGGAATGGAGATATGTGATCCTTCTATTTTGGAAATTGATTTGAGGACATATGTAATGTTATTGAATTGTTATCAAGTGTGTAATGCAAGATTCAGAGTAGGTAGTAAGTGCTAACTAGGGTTAGTAATTGATATCGTTACATCTTCTTCCAAGTTAAGAGGGTAATCTGGAGGGGGGTATGACAGTAAAAATGATTGTATCTCATTTGTTGATGGTTTTTATAGATACACTAAAATTTATATTTTAAAATCAAAGAATGAATTAAATAGTATGTTTTTGAAATATGAAGCAGAAGTAAAAAATCAATTAGACAAAAAGATTAAAAGGTTGAGATAAGAGAGAAGAGTGAATATAGTGATAAATCTCTAAAAGAATTTTATGAATTGAATGGTACTATTCATGTAATGACATAACCACATTTATCTTTACAAAATGATATTGTTGGATGTAAAATAAAATACTTAAGGACATATAATGAATGTCATGCTTTTAAGTTTTGGGTTTTTGATAATATAGGGGGGGTTATGCTTTCTGCCTGTTTAATTTTTAACAAGGATCCTCACAAAAAAAACTAGATGAGACACTATACGAACTGTGGAGAGGCTATTAACCCAACCTCAACTACTTAAGAGAGTGGGGTGTTTAGCTAAGGTAGTATATCATGTTTAAGAAACCTACTGTTAGATCTAAAATCATTGACTGTGTTTTTAATAGTTATGCATATGCTGATAATAGTGTTGTACATAAATTTATGTGTTTGAATGGTTAATCAATTTGTGAATATAAAGATGCTGATTTTTTTAGCATCTATTTTCTATGATCAAGGTAGCAAATGAGTCAGTTAATACATCCAATAGTGATAAAATATCTGTTCATTTACCTTTTTCTTCTAATAGTATGCATGAAAATGAACATAGAAGAAGTAAGAGATAGAGAATTGAGAAAAAAATTTATCCTAATTTCTTAGCTACATTTTCAATTAAAAGGTCAAATGATATAGACAATCAATTTGCATGCATGTATTTAATAGATGGAGATCCTAAAACTTACCAGAGCCCTTAAATTTTATGTACTCTAGCTTATGGAGAAAAGTTATTAAGAGTGAATTAGACTCTCTGTTAGAGTTAACAATGCACATGCAGAAGCAATTAGGAACTTAAGCACTCTAACTATATTAATTTTGAGGATTAAGCATGCATGTTCATAATAGGAAAATAGGGTTTTAGATCACAACCTTTATAGAAACTCAAAATGAATGCAACTCCTTGGTTAATTCTAATCACGAACACGTCTTGGATCATTGCTAGAGTCTTCCCTGCTATTCTCCGGCCTTAGAATGGATTGTGGGATCTAATTTGTGGTGAGATTGAAGGAAATTTAGAGAGTTGGAAGAACTTTTGAGTGAATAAATTTGGGGGAACAATTTTCTTTTAAATTTCAGATTGCATGAACCTTTTTTCAAATTAAATTTCGAAGAGGATTAGCTTCCAAATGACACTGAAATAACATACAATTTAAGTGGGATAGGTGTTTAATTAGTGAAATTGTGAGATAAATACACTAACCAAAAATTCCATTTAAATGTTGATTTTCCAAAAATCAAATTAAAAATAAGTGTAATTTTAAATAAAATTAATTCAAACGATTAATTTTAAATAAAATTTCTTTAAATCATTTTTAAATAAAATTAATTCTAATAATTAGTTTTCAATAAAATTAATTTTAAATAATTAATCAAACAATTTAATTAATTAAAATGATTTAATATCAAATATTAAATTAATTAACCATCAATCATAAATGTGAATCCCCATTCACCTGTATAATATTTAAATCGAATTTTAAATATTTACAACTCTCCAATTTCGTTTAGTTCAACAATTAAACTATATATTTACGTTAATTATATCGCATATAATAAACTATAATTTCCCATTCAAAATTTGAATGTTTCAAATTCTCATCACACTGTTCTTAAGTTTAGTCCAATATGAGCTAATAAGGGGACCTAATGGATCTATAGATCATGAGCTCCAAGGATTCGAGATTAACCAGCTAAACTCTTTAACCTAATTAATCAACATTCATTAACTATCAAGACACTCCACTAAAGTCTAGTAACAGTACTCTCATCACTATAGATATATTTCTATCCACTTGATTTAACCATGATTAGTAGGTCGATCCTTCACAAGGTGTTCATAATTAAATTGGGTCAAAATTACCATTTTACTCCTATAATTACATCTTACTCCATAAGTCTCATTGATCCTCTAATGAATAATTGGTTTGTGGTCCAACCATCAAACCGAGCCTCTCCCAAGCCAATGAAAGGGTAGGGCCTCTTGTTTAAGACTCGGAGTTAGCATTTAAGAGAACTGAAGGATCTCATACCGAGAGTTTCATGAGTGGGCTAATATCGCTGTGATTTCACAGTGACCAAAACATAAACGACATACATTCCATACTAACAATTATGCATATTAAACTCATAATCGGCATGCTCAGAATATAATAAAACATAAGGAAAGGGTTCATACTAGATGAAGATTGTCTTCGTATGTGTGAACCCACAGCAGCGGAAAACCTCCCAACGATCTACCAGCACCCGGCGAGTCTGTCGACTGTAACAGCATGATCTGAACGTACACGAACAATGCTGCAGGGACGACACCACCACAAGAGAAACTCGGGTATCCTCGGCGTCAAAAAACCAAAGAGTGGGCTCTGATGAGTTTGGTAGAGGACGGAGGAGAAGACGTCGTGTAGACGATAAGCAACTGGGAGATGAACTCTGCTATTGTATAGCGGAGATGATTATCATATAGTAGAGCTACACAATCGTTTAAGAAAAACTGAACGATCGTTTAGAAAAGATGTAAACGATCGTTTAGATAACACGTGTGAAGTAAATGATCGTTTAGACGAATGAGCTTCTATCGCATAGGCTCTCGTGATCGCTCTGTCACGGATTCGTTTTTGGGCGCGGGCGATTCAAATGCACGACTAAATTATTAATCAAATGAAAATGATTTTCAAAGCTTTAACCCGTCGGTTACCATAACCTTCGCAGCCCCATCTTCCCACGTCCGAACGTGGATTAATTGGTTAATTATCAAATAATTAATCAATTAATTTAATTAATAAATATAATCATATTATATTTATATCCTATAGTTTGATATCATATATCTACTATAGTATTTTCTCCTTTACTTGATATAAATCATATTTATATCTAATTTCCTCCAAAATAATGTATCTCATACATTTAGCCAATTATATTATATATAATTAACCAGTCCAATTATATCATATATAATTGAACTTCCTTTAGTCAATTTGAACATTTCAAATTAACCCAAACACTGGTTCTCGACTTTATCCAAGCTACCCAGATGACCTAATGGACCTGTGGCTCAAAGCATCAACGGTACGTGAATAGCTGAGTAAATTCTTTAGCCACGAGATTCACCATCCGTTAACTGTCAGTGATTCCACTAAAGACCAACAGCGGAACTCTTCTTACCATAAATATATTTATGTGTCCATCGGATATAACCAATCATGAGTACGATGACCCTTCACAGATGCTCATAAGTACAGCCGGGCCAATTTACCATTTTGGCCCTGTAGTTACATCTCACTTCTTAAGTACCACTGATTCCTCTAATGAACAATACAACATACTCCAACTATGTGAGAACACGTCTCCGACCAAGAGAAGGTGTGTGGCGCCACATCATTCAAGCCCCGGAATCAGCCATTAAAGGAGCCATCTATCTACTTACCGCTGCCTCGGGGAAGGAGTGAATTTCATCTTATGTAGCTGAGTTCCCAGCTCCAAAATCAGACGAATCCCCAAAATGGTAGGTTTGAATCGGCGACTAGGCCACTCTCACCCATACAAATCAAATGACCACCCTCAATGGTAGGAGTTCCCAACTCACTCAGGATTGAGGTCATGTTACCTATGGTCATCCTAGTGAAGTGAAGTCTCTGTCATGAACGATGTTATATAACGAGACATTAACACTTCGTGGTCAGGTCTTATACAAACTCTTTGTATAGGATGCCCCCGCTCGCATGTCCCCAACACGAATGATCAGGATTAGACCATCTATGGCAAGTCACAATACTTGTGACCATTCCACAAAGCGGACCACGTCCGTAGAATTATCAGGATAAGGTTTCCCTCCTATATCTATATACTACAGACCATTTTGGTTATCATTCAAGACATGATCCACTTGTATGTCACCACTACATGCTTGAGTCACATACAGATAACCAGGGATTTTATGTTTATTGGTTTGTGGTAAAGCAAATAAAATAAATAACCGAGCAAAACAACAAGATGTGAATTCCATCTTGCAAGACCATGTCCCCAACTATCTACCTAATCTCACCCCTAAAATTAGAGGCTTATGAGTCGGTGATGTTGAGCCACTCTTACACATGAAAATTAAAGGATAATCCTGAAAACAAGAGTCAATAGTTAGCTCAGGATTAAGATCGAGTTACCTAATTCATCGAATTGAAATAGTCAATTTTATCAGTAAACAACGTTATAAAGTAAAAATGATTATTTCATGGTCCTGTCTTATCCAAACTCATTGCATAGAATGCGTCCACTTGCATGTCTCCACATGAACGATTTAGGATCATATCGTTTATATCAAATACAAAGTGGGTCACATCCATAGTGTCCCTAGGTTAAGGTACTCAACCTTCACCATATACTATAGACCCTTTTGGCTATTACTCAAATTTGATTCACTTTTATGTCTCCACATAAAGTTCAAATATTCATGCTGTAGCCAGGGATTCTTAGTTTATTATTTATGGTTAAAATGATTCAATTTACATATTCAATAACATTTTTACCGAATAACCTCAATAACAACTTTATTGTCAAATAGAATATGTTTAATGTTTGCAAATCACAAGTTTTAGGAATACTACCTAACAAACTCGCACTTGGACTAAAACTTTAGTCGAGTGATATATATACAATATTGAGTATAAGAGAAAAAACATAAATACAATAAAGTACGGCATCACATACCTATGAGTTCTCCCACTTTCCCTAGATTTATATAACCCGTAGTCCTAGACTCGCTAGGTGACCCTCAAATACTTTAGCCAGAAGGGTCTTAGTAAATAGATCAACAATGTTGTCTTTTAAGGCTATCTGCATGATGATCACATCTATTCGATGTACAATCACCCTGATGAGATGGTATTTGCGCTTAATGTGCTTTTCGCGCTTATGGCTTCTAGGTTCTTTAGAATTGACAACTGCTCCACTGTTATCACAATAGAGATGCATATTTGGAACCATTCAGAATCGGTTAAGAATTTTCTAAGCCATACTACTTCATTTGTTGCTTCGCATGCAGCCACGTACTCCGATCCGTGGGGGAGTCAGCAATACAACTTTGCTTTATATTCCCCTAAACTATAGCTTCTCCATTTAGAGTGAACACTGATCCCAAAGTTGATTTTCTCGAATCTATATCGGTTTAAAAATCAAAGTCAATGTATCCTATAGGGATTTGATCCTTACTTCTGTACATGAGCATAGAGTCTCTCGTTCTCTGAAGATACTTGAGTATATTTTAATAGCAATCCAATGATTATATCCTGGATTGGACTAAAACCTGCTGAAGATTCCTGCTACATAGCATATGTCAGGTCGTGTACACAATATGGCATACATCAGACTACCAACTGCTGATGCATAGGGAACATATTTCATGTCTTCAACTTCTTAAAGTGTCTTAGGAAACTGTTCCTTTAACAAATGAATTCCATGTCTGAAAGGTAGCAAACCTCTCTTGGAATTTTGCATCTTATGTCTAGACAACATCCTACTATATATGATGTTTGAGACAGGGCTAACGTTTTGTTCTTGTGATTCTGAACAATTTGGATTTCAAGAACAAACTTTGCTTCTCCCAAATCTATCCTTTAGAATTGTGTTGCTAGCCACTACTTAATGTCAATCATGTATCCTACAGCATTCCCAATAAATAGGATGTCATCAACATATAATACTAGGAATGCTATAGTTTTGTTAACAATCTTCTTGCAGACACAAGGTTCGTCAATATTCTGTTCAAAGCCATAAGATTTGATTGCATTGTCAAATCTTATATTCTAGGATCTAGATGCTTGTTTCAACCCATAAATGGATTGTTTTAGCTTGCAAACCTTTTACTCTTGACCCTGTTCAATGAACCCCTCTGGTTGAGTTGTATAGATACTCTCTTCAAGAATGCCATTCGGAAAGGTTATCTTAACATTCATTTGCCAATTTTTATAATCATAAAAGGTGGCTATGGATAAGAGTATTCTAATCGATTTTATCATGGCAACAGGAGAGAAGGTTTCTTCATAGTCCACCCTCTCTCTTTGGGTATAACAGGTTTCTTCATAGTCCACCCTCTCTCTTTGGGTATAACTATTTGCCACCAATTGGACCTTAAAGGTTTGTACCTTATCGGTTTGGTCTCGTTTTCTCTTTTAGATCCGTTTATAGTCAATAGATTTTACTCCATCCGGTTGATCTACAAGTTCCCAAACCGAAGAAATACATAGACTCCATTTCGAGGTCCTAGCTTTGAACCACTAGTCTCGATCTACATCATTCATTGTCTATTTAAAGGTCAATGAATCTTCTATGCCATCATCAAGTATGATGACATGAGTTTCTATTAAACTCATATATTAGTTGGGCCGTTGAACAATCCTCCCATTATGTCAAGGCACTTTTAACTCTTGAGAAGGATGTGACTGATTAGAAGTACCTGCTCCATCAACAACTCTTGTTGAAAGGCAGACCTGATCAATAACTCTTGTTGGTTTATTTGTAGCTTCTTTGGAAATTTCATTTAATACTAGTTTACTGTGAGGTTGATGATCTCTTTGAAGGAGCTTTCATATAAGAGTACCTCTGAGCGGAAGCGGATCGTTCCAAACTCATTGTGATAGAATTACCGCATTTACAATCTAACAGAATAGATATGCAATATACGACTAATTAACAGCATGCTTTTACCAATTAAATAACAAAGAGAGGAGATACGTATAAGTTCAAGAACACTTCTTCACCAAAATCTCGCTCTCGTCCAAGGGATTTCTCCTCTTGCCCTCGCTGGAACGTCCAAGCAATCATTCACCAAATCACCGATCGTCTACCCACAAACAGTCTCCACACGAACACATCAACGGAGAGGACACCACCATTTAGAACCCTCATTATGCTCAGTGTGAGAATCCATGAGGTGTGGGCTCTGTTGGATTTGGCAGAGGGAAGGAGGAAGTGATCGTATACCATGACCAAGCAAATGGGAGAAGGAACTCTTACTGAAGAATTCCATGAGCATGTTCAGATCGCTCCGATCTCACAGTGACCGAAATACAACATAATACATTCATACGAATTGTTATGCAAACAAACACTAATTATCGGCATACTAAAAACAAGATAAATAACAAGGGAGAGAGTTTCATACCAGTTGAAGACAGTCTTTGAACTTCGAAACTAAACTTACTAACACTTAGTAATTCTTGTAAGTGTAACCCGCAATTTTTAGATCCCAAAGATTGGTATCAACAAGCTACCAAGGAGCAGACAATGTTAAAGACCAACCTAAGAGACCTTATCCATTTCTAGAGTTTGCGTTGTTCTGATCACCAAATCACAACCCCCCCGAATGGGTGGTCGCCTAAAAACGACATGCAGGCAGAACATGTGAATCTCATGGTGCAACCTAATAGAGGAGACTGTAGGATGTGCTGACTGAAGGAAATCAGAAGCGATGATTTTCATGAGCAGCGGAACAAGACTATTCCAAATTACAATCATCAATTAACGAATCATTTACAGTTGACTTTAAACAAGCGATTATGTGATTCATACAAAAATTACAGCATGAATAATCTCACTAAACAGAGATCAAACTCTACGCACATATGAGAATGCGTCTCCACGTTCCGTTGCATGACCACTCGAACAATCAACAACCACGAATGCTTGATCTACATAACTGTAACACCGCAACGAACACAACACAAACACTTCGCTCTCGTCTTCAACGATCTCCTCGATCACAACTCCTCCGCAACAGTGAACGGCCTCAACAGCACCACAAATGGCCTCCAGAAAACATCGATGGTGTCGAGTTGAGTCTAACACCACTAACAAGGCAATCTTGGTATTCTCGGTGTGATAATCCAGAGGGTGAACTCTGTTCGGACTTGGTATGAGGCAGACGAACAAAGGAAACAACGATCGCGTACACGACTAGACAAGTAGGAGATGGCCGAGACTTATCATATAGGTTGATGCCCAATCGTATAGATAAAGCTATGCGATCGTCTAGCAAAAGCTATTCAATCGTTTAGTCTATCGTTTAGCTCGGTCTGTCGTCTATAGACATTACACGATCGTTTACCTTGGACCAGCGATCGTTTAGTAAATGTTGCACAATCGTTTAGCTCGCACCTGTACGATCGTTTAGCTCGCCCAGCCATCGTTTAGTAAATCCGAATTTACTTGACGACATCGTGAGTTTCTTTTTCACGAGAGAAAACTCAAAAACACTTTTTCAAATGTTTGAAAAAAAAAAAAAAAAAAAAACTTCTTTTTAAAATAAGAAAACCATTTTCCTTTTAAACTCACGATTACTATGATCCAATAACCACCCATTACTTTGGTTATTTAAAAGAAAAAGTATTAATTATCCAATAATTAATATTATTATAAATATAAATGATAATAAACTTATCATACTATATTTATAACCTATAGTTTTAATATTTCATCTCACGAAATGTATAAACCATAGTTCTTTTTCTATGCCATGGTACTTAATGTAAATATCATTTAAATCAATCCTCCACTAGATGTATCTTATACATCATACCGATTATATCATATTTAATCAAAATACCTTTTGTCAATTTGAACATTTCAAATCAAAACCAAGAAATGATCCTCAACAAAATCCAAGCTACCAAGGGGACCTCATGAACCTGTAGCTCCGAAGCTCCAACGATACGTGAATAACTGACTAAACTCTTTAGTCACGGGATCCACCATTTGTTAAATGTCAGGCACTCCACTAAAGACCGACAGTTGAACTCTCCTTACTATAGATATATTATGTGTCCATCATAACTAATCAGCAATGTGACAACCCTTCACAGATCGCTCGTAAGTATAGCTGGGCCAATAACCGTTATGCCCCTGTAGTTACATCTGTCTTTTTAAGTACCACTGATCCTTCTAATGAACATAAGTCATAGTCCTACTATGATTGAGTCTTCTCTTCCAAAGAGAAGCTGTGGCCACTATGTTCAAGCCCCAGAATCAGTCCTTAAGGGAGCAATCTCTCTACTTATCCCTGCTTCGAGAAATGAGTGAATTCCATCTTGTTGATTGAGTTTCCAACTCCTAGATTAGACAAGTCCCCAAAAAGGTAGGCATGTTGAGTTGGCAATCTGGCCACTTTCACCCATACTAATCAAAGGACCGCCCTCAAAGGTAGGAGTTCCTAAAACACTCAGAATTGAGGTCGTGTCACCTATGGTAGTTTAGGTGAGATGCAAGTCTCTAGTATCAAAGGCGTTATATACAGAGTCTAGTCATCTCGTGGTCCAGGTATTATACAAACTCTTTGTATAAGACATCCCCGCTCCACGTCTCCACACGAATGGTCAGGATCTACCATCTGTAGAAGTTTACAACACTTGCAAACCTCTACAAAGCGGGCCGTATCCGTAGTGTTACCAGGATCAAGTATCCCACCATAATCCTTATGCTACAGATTGATTTAGGTTATCACTTAAGGCATGATCCACTTGTATATCACATATACATGTTTAAGTTCACATAAGATAACTAAGGAGCTTTGTTTATTGGATATGAGTAAATGCCAGAATTAAATAACACTTATTTTATTCATTAAACAATGTGTGTCTTTACAAAACAACGAGACTCCGGGAGAATTAGGACACCAATTCCACTACTGACACACTTTCTTCTCTTACTTACTATGAAAAAATTCCCTCGGTCACCTTGCTATTAACCCATGCAAACACTTCTCAAATGGAGCAGTCATCTAAAAATGGAACGAAGTCGAGCATAAATCTCACGATGTGAACTATTAGGGATATGAGAGGTAAAAATTATATATCATATATATCATTTGAAGGAACTGTGAAGTTCCGCAGCGGAAGTAGGATCATTCTTAATTTTGTTTTTCACAGAATCCCAAATTTACATAACAAAAACATTTATGCATTATAATAATAATTACATTATGCTAAGAAGAATAATTAGAGAAGAAGCAAACACTTACCCTTGAAGCCAAAATGTCTTCACGTAATTCATTCTTTGGTCACAAACGCTTCGTACCAAGAACCAACAATACAAAATGGCCATCACCACTTGAGAAACCTTTGTATTCTCTTTAAGGGTGAGTTTTCAGGAGTTATGGGCTCTGAATTTTTGGAGAGGGGGGATTTTTTAGATGAAGAAGAAACCTTTTTTTCTTCTCTATGTGTTCTTGGGAATTACAAGAACAATATCTCACAGACCAACTCTATGAAGAAGATGAAGAAGGCATACAAAACTGAACTCCCACTCCACATTTTTCTGAGAGTAAATTAGGGGGAGGGGGGGAGTTGTAACTCCCTCCCTTTAATTGTTAATAAATTTAAATAAATTTAATTTAATAATATATACGATAGTTATATGATACTATATGTTATATCAAATATAACAAATAACTTATAATTATTATTGTATCAAATACAATATGACCTATAGTTTTATTACTCTCAATGATACATGGTAATTAGTATAAATCACATTTATACTAAATTTAATTATATGACTCTCATCTATATAATTAGTATTTGAATCATATTCAAATGTTTAATTCCTCTCAAAATAAACTTTATGCTATAATGTATCGAATACATTATATTAATTATATCACATCTAATTAATTTAATTAATTATATCACATATAATTGATTTCCTCAATTAATTTGAACAATTAAAATTAATCCAAAATTAATTCTCAAAAATCCATGTTGTGCAACAGAAATGACCTTATGGACCTATAGATTGAAGCTCCAATGGTACTTGAATAATTAATTAAACTCTTTAATTAAATTACTAAACCTTCATTAACTGTCGGTCACTCCACTAAAGACTGACAGCTGCACTCTTCGCACTATAAATATATTTATGTGTCTATTGGATATAACCAATCAATAGCGTGATGACCCTTCAGAAATTGCTCGTAAGTAGAGTTAGGTCAAACTTACCATTTTGCCCCTATAGTTACATCTAACTTCTTAAGTACCACCGATGCCTCTAATGAACAATAAATCATAGTCCAACTATGACCAAATCCCTCATGGGCCAAGAGAGGGTATAGCCACATTGTTCAAGCCTTGGAATCAACCCTTAAGGGAGCAATTTATCTACTTACCCCGACATTAGAGAAGGAGTAAATTTTTTCTTGTGTAGTTATGTTCCCAGCTCCCCAATCAGACGAATCCCCAAAATAGTAAGCATATTAAGTCAACAATCTGACCACTCTCATCCATGCAAATCAAAGGACAACCTTCATAGGCAGGAGTTCACAACTCACTCAAGATTCAGATCATGTCACCTGTGGTCATCCTAGTGAAATGTAAGTCTCTATTATTAACGGCGTTATATAATGAGATTAATCATTTTGTGGTTCGGTCTTATACAAACTCTTTGTATAGGATACCACTACTCACATCGTCCCCACATGAATAATCAGGATCATATCATTTATAGCACTTTACAACACTTGTAACATCTACAAAGCGGACCGTATCCATAGTGTCAACAAGATAAGGTACCCAACCTTATCCATCTACTACAGACCGTTTAGATTATCATTTAAACATGATCCACCTATACATCTCCATATGCATGTTTAAATTATATAAAATAATCTAGGATCTTAGTTTATTGGATTAAGTGTATGCTTATAAAATAACAATTATTTTACTAGTAAGAATTTTTTTATACAAGTTTACAAACTATGAGAATACAAGAGAGATTTAAGACACCAATCCCAACATCAGTGTCTCCACTGAAGTGTTCTAGTTGGTTTGGGTAAACTTTTACTTAGGTATATTCCAGCTAATTAAAAAAACCTAAGTTTAGGTGTTTATTCGAGTATAACTTTTATACCAAATTAAACCTACGATATCCAAGTGATAAACTATTTATTACCTCACATTAATCACGCATGCTCATAAAACCAAGTTAACAAAACTCAAGAACCGACTCAATCCCCAGATAGCAGGTGTTTTGTAAACCGTCAAATTAAGAATCTCCAGCCTTAGACAGGATCTTGCTGGGTGAGTTTGTAACCATAGTTTACAAGATAACGACTTATTTTAACTATTAAAACAAGTTTTCATTTGTTAACCCTAGGTGAGCATGCATTTATCTTTGTTATAGATTTTAAATGTCCAATTCATTTTATAACACTTATAACTTAAACATTTTCCATAACATACATCATACATGTCATAATTTAATATAATAACTTATATTAAAACTTACGAAAAGCAACATGCATACTATATATTATAACACTTAGAACATACTTTCATGCATGCAACATGCTTTCCTATGGTGGAATTTTAAATGTACATGACATACTTTACGCACAAACAAAATTTAATTTAATTAAAACATATATTCATAATGCATAATTAATTAAACATACACTGAAATGAACCAATTTTGGCATCCTAAGCAAGCAAATAGCTAAATTATTACAATAATAAGTCATAATCAACTTCGAACTGCTCCTGAACACTTCAAACCGGCCTGAACCAGCTGAAAAATCCTTAAACCAAACCTCCAATGCACCAAACCAGGTTGAACCAGAACGGAATGGGCTAAACCGGGCCAAACCGATCCAACTGGACTGCTGCGATTCTAAGCTCATTTTTGGAAATGCTGAGTGTCTCGATGCTGTCGCAATTCTGGGATCGCTGAAGAACAGTGTCGCAGCGCCGCTTGACAAAAGCAGCTTCCAGCTGCATTTCTTACTGTGCCTTGCTTTAGAAAATTTCAATTATAATCTAATTTCAACTCTAATTACTCTAGCAAATTTACATACCCTTCTTCACACATTAAAGCCCATAAACAAGGGGCCAATTACAACAATTACAATAGAATTGAAGGTAAAACAAGATGCCAAAACTATAATATATACACTTCAACAACCATTACATTCATCACATGAATTAACACCCGACAAGCTAAATTTAATATATCCACTTCAATAACCAGTACATTCATCACATGAATTAACACCCAACAAGTTAAATTTAATATAAACTGAGTGCTTAAATCATGCTCTGATACCAATTGTTAAAGTTAACAATACACATGCAGAAGTAATCAGGATCTTAAGTACTCTAACTACTTTATTGTTTAGGATTAAGCATGCATGTTCATAATAGGAAAATAGAGTTTGAGATCACAACCTTTGTAGAAAATCAAAATTGATACAATTCCTTGGTTAATTCTGATCACGAACACGTCATGGACCTACGCTAAATTCTTCCTCGCTATTCTCTGGGTAGTGTTTAAATAACCTGGAAAGGTCGGCCTTAGAACGGATTGTGAGATCCAATTTGTGGTGAGATTTAAAGAAATTTAGAGAGTTGAAAAATCTCTTGAGTGAAGAAATTTGGGAGAACGATTCTCCTTCAAATTTCAAGATTGCATAAACCTTTTTTCAAATTAAATTTCTTTCATTTCTAGAAGAAATCATACACAAGAAGATCAACCTCCAAATGACATCAAAACAACATGCAATTTAAGTGAATTAGGTGTTTAATTAGTGGAAATTGTGGGATAAATTCACTAACCAAAAATTCCATTTAAATTTTGATTTTCCAAAAATAAAATTAAAAATAATTTTAATTTTAAATAAAATTAATTCAAATGATTAATTTTAAAGAAAATTTCTTAAAATCAATTTTAAATAAAATTAATTCTAATAAATAATTTTAAATAATCAACCAAACAATTTAATTAATTAAAATAATTTAATATCAAATATTAAATTAGTTAAAACACCAATCCCGAACGTGAATCCCCATTCACGTGTATAATATTTAAATCAAATTTTAAATATTTAGAACTCTCTAATTTCGTTTAATTCAACAATTAAACTATATATTTACGTTAATTATATCGCATATAATTAACTATAATTTACTATTTCGAATTTAAACGTTTCAAATTCTCATCACACTATTTTAAGGTTTAGTCTGATATGAGCTAGCAAGGGACTTAATGGACCTACAGATCATGAGCTCCAACAATCTAAGATTAATCGGTTAAAGTCTTTAAACTAATTAACCAACATTTGTTAACTATAAGTTTGAAATAAAGTCTAACTTGTGCAACAAGTGGACTGGATAGCCACAACTATCTCCCCTTCTAGCCCAACACGGGGAAGACTCAATCACATCTATGATCACTAGAACCTCATCCCGGTAAGCTTACTATAAAGCTCAATCTTGCTTTCAGAAAGTACCTTAGTAAACATACATGCACCATTCTTGTTAGTGTGGATTTTCTTCAGTTTCAATCTCTTCTCTTCAATTACATCTCGTAGCCAATGATATCTAATGTCAATGTGTTTAAAACGAGCATGATACATTGGATTCTTGCTCAAATCCATAGCAATCTGACTATCAAAATATAACATACTCACATTGCTTTAAACCCAACTCTTGAAGGAACCTTTTAAATCATAACATCTTCTTGCTTGCTTCCACTGCTGCAATATACCCTGCCTCAATTGTGGGTAATGCTACGTATTTTTGTAGCTTAGATTTCCATGAGATGGTTCCCCCTAAAAATGTAAAAACATAACCAGTGGTAGACTTTCTGTTATCAAGATCACTTGCCATGTGTGCATCTGTATAGCCTTCAAGCATAGATTTTCCAACTCCATAACATAAACTCAATTTGAAGGTGTCCCGCAAGTATTTAAAGATCCATTTCACTGCTACCCAGTCAACCTTATCTTGGTTGGATAGAAAATGACTCACTAGACTGACTACATGTGTAATATCAGGTCTAGTACACACCATAGCTTACATCAAAGAACCAACAACAGAAGAGTAAGGAATGGATGACATAACTTCTTTCTCTTTCTTTGTTGTAGGCCGTGCTCTCTTACTTAGCTTAAAGTGAGTTTCTAACGGTGTACTAACAAGCTTAGAATGCTTTATATTGAACCTTTCCAGCACATTTCAATATACTTCTCCTTGGATAACCACAATTTCCCAACTTTCCTATCATGAACAATCTCCATACCTAAGATTTGTTTTGCATGTCAATTGACTTGGACAAGTCTTTCTTCAAATTTTGAATCATATCTATATCTTGTCCAACTATCAATATATCATCCTCATATAAAAGAAGAATGATGAAGTTTCCTACATGGAACTTCCTAAAATACACACAAGAATCAGTTGTAATCGTTTATAAACATTGCTTATCGTAAACGAATCAAATTTCTTGTACCACTGCCTTGGTGCCTGTCTAAGCCGATAAAGACTCTTCTTCAACTTGCAAACAAGTTTATCATTCCCTTTTTCTTCAAATCCTTCAGGTTGCTCCATGTAGATCTCTTCATGCAAGTCACCATGTAAAAAGGTGGTTCTTATACCAAGTTGCTCTATCTCAAGATCAAAACTTACTACTAATCCCAACACTGTTCTGATAAATATCATTTTGAACACGGGAGAGAAGATCTCATCAAAGTCAATACCTTTTTCCTGGTTGGACCCCTTAACCACTAATCTGGCTATTTACCTCACCATCTTCTCACAATCTTTCTTGTACTGGAAAACCCATATGTGTTTCAATACTTTCTTGCCCTTTGGAGGCTTCACTAGCTCAAAGGTTCCATTCTTTTCTAGGGAAATTATCTCCTCCTTCATTGCATCGAGCCACTGGTCTTTTTCATCATGAGATAAAACCTCTTGATAGTTCTCTGGCTCTCCATCCTCACTAACTAGAATGAACTCTGAGTTTGAATACCTTGTTGAAGGTTTACACACTCTGATGGACTTTCAAGCCTGAGTGTCTTCCACTTGGGGAATAGATTGCTCTCTCTGCTTATGAACTTCTCCATGTATCACTTTCTCATATGTATCTTCCTTAATAATTTCTTTATCAGATGAAAACTTATCAAGATCATCATTATCAACATGATTTGGTACATTACCATCAGGTTTTATTTCATCAACACCATCATGTACATCATCAGCATTCTCATTTGTTGGCTGAACAATAGAAGGAGTAGAAGTAGAATCATTAGTAGTATCAAAACACAACTCTGAAGTATAAGTGTACCTTGTACTGAGAAGATCTGCATCTTTTTCGTGCTCAAAGAATACTACATCTCTACTTCTCACTACCTTTTTCTTTTCAGGGTCGTAGAGCCTATAATCATACTCTTCATCCTCATACCCAACAAAAACACATGGATTGTGGATTGGTCTTCGAATCGAGCTTTGATCTTTGTTCCTTAGGCACATGCATGTATGCTTTGTTGCCAAAGACTCTGAGATGCAAATAAGTGGGATCATGTCCCTTCTATGCTCTCTCTGGAATATCTAAACCAAGAGGAATTAATGGAGATCAATTAATCAAATACACGGTATATTACACTGCTTCACCCTAAAATATCTTAGGAAGATCAAACTTTCTAAGCATACTCCTTACCTTCTCCATAATGGTTCTTTTCATCCTCTTAGCAACTCCATTGTGTTGTGGTGAGCTAAGCTCCATCTTCCCATGTCTAATGCCATGTTGTGAACAATAATACTTGAACTCATTCGAAGTATACTCACTAGCATTGTCAGATTGAAGATATTTCAATTTTCTTTTGGTCTCCCTTTCTACCATGATATGAAACTTCCTAAAAATCTCGAACACTTGGCTTTTTGTCTTCAACATATACACCCAAGTTTTTCGAGTAGCATCATCAATAAAAGTGACAAAGTATTTATTGCGACCAAGTGATTCCACCTCAATAAGCCCACAAATATCATAATGTATTGACTCAAATTTTCCTTGCCTTCTGGTGGACTTCCCAGAAAAGGAAATTCTATGTTGCTTACCTACAAAAAAATGATCACAAGGATCAAGTGAAACTGTTTTATCAACAGGGATAAGAGATTTACCTGCCAACAATTTAATCCCCTTATCGCTCATATGCCCTAGCCTTCGATGCCACAAATTTGGAGAATTCTTTTCTTCTACTAAATTCAACTCAGAAGAACATATGCTCAAGATTTTTTATACAAAGAGCACACAACTCACCTCGAGCAATTCCCTTAGATAATTTCTACTTAGCATCATAAAAGGTATGTTGAAATCCTTCTTAATCAAGGACATTTGCATACAACAAGTTAAGGCGTAAATCAGGAATATGACGCACATTCTTTAATGTAAGCGTGCACTCAACACTTGTCTTCACACAAATATCACCTAACCCAACTATGCTAGTTGAGCTCTCGTTTCCCATCTTCACACTACCAAAATCACAAGATTGACAACATTATTACTCTGAGAAATAATTGCTGCAGTTTTTTTATCATCTTCCTTTTTTGTGAGTCTCGCTTTTACTTTGTTCTTTCTTCCAACGACAGCAAAACTTTTTTATATGGTCAAGTTTGTTACAATAATGACATGTCCTAGTCTCTTTGTTTCTAGACTTGGACCTCTCTTTTAAGTTATCACAGTCTTTAGGTCCCTTACTCTTATTTATTCCACGAGTCTCAACAACAAGAGCAAGTAAAATCAGCTCCCATCTCCTTTCTTCTGATCTCTTCATTGAATCTGTTTTGTTTGATAACATCCAAGGACAAAACACCTTCTAGAGCAGAACTACTAATAGTCACAACCAAGGTCTCCCAACTGTCTGGCAAAGAATTCAACAAGAACAAAGCCTATAATTCATCTTCAAAATCAATCTTCATAGTAGTCAACTTATTAATAATAACCTGAAAGTCACTCAAAGCCTAAAAAACATACTCCCCCCCCCCCCTTTAATTACAAATTAACAATTTGCTTGATTAAAGAAGTTTTGTTATGTGCAGTCTTCCTTTCATAAAGGCCTTCTAATTTCTTCCACAGCTTATATAGGTCGGATTCCTTAGATACATGGTAGAAAATATTAATACCAACCTACTACCTATATCACCAAATTTTTTCTCTTTAACTTTCCTCAATCTTTTTCTTACATTTTCTCTGGTTTTGCAAGTTTAGAAATTCTGTCATATGCTTTTGTGGTTGTTTCAATTGGATCAAAGAAATCTTTGCAATTCTCCATCATTGGTCTCCAAATGAAATAATTGGTCGATGTCAATTTTATCATTGAACTACCTCCACTATTACTAGTAAACTCCATAACAATGATTAAATTAAAATCCACTTTGATACCAACTAATAGAACCCAAATCAATATAACAATAATCCACTAGGATTTCCTCCAAAACAACCAGCAAGATAATTGTTCTTCAAAATACCATAAATAAATCACCAAGCAATCAACCAAACAAGGGACAACAATAAACCACAGAATTCTGGAAAACTAAAAACAAAAAGCACACTCGAATTATACATGGAAAACCCCTGTGAAGGGTAAAAATCACAAGACTTGTGAGGAGTCCACCCTTGTCAACTTCTCTTATTATAATAAAATTGAGGGAAAAAAAGTCAAATCGGTCATACAAAGATTCACTACCCACTAATAATATCATACATAAAAGATCAACACTTGAGAAATAAAAAAAATGAAAATCGCTCAGTTTTACAAGTTCCGTTCGGTAGTGATTACGGGCAAACCAGAGCTTCAAACAACAATTCAACCATTCAAAAAGAGACATTATGTGTCCCAAACAAGTTGACCAAATTTTAGTACGATCCAGCGGTTCAAATTCTGAAAATTGACAACTTTGTGGAAGTTGTCGCTGAAAAATCGAACTAATACTTTTCTCTCCGATTTTTTGCTTCTTTTTCTCCCTTAGCTCATCCTCATATCACATAAAAAATATTTAAGGCTTTTAAGATGTGCCAACCCAAAAAATTAGTCTCAATTGGACTCATAAAACACAAGTTTAAAATAAAATCTTGCCTGCGCAACAAGTGAGCTAGACACACACAATAATGAGAGGGTGGAGCTCCTTATTCAAGACTCGGAGTCAACACTTAAGAGAACAACCTATCTACTATCCCTAGAATCGAGTAGGAGTGAATTTCATCTTGTAGGACTATGTCCTCAGCTATTTACCCGGTCTTACCCCTAAAATGGGAGGCTTATTGAGTCGGCGATGTTGAGCTACTCTCACCCATGTAGATTAAAGGATAATCTCAAACAAGCAGGAGTTCATAGTTAGCTCGAGATTAAGATCGAGTTACATAGGTCATCGAATTGAAAAAGCTAGTCTTATCAATAAACGGTGTTATAAAGTAAAAGTGACTATTTTGTGGTCTTGTCTTATGCAAACTCATTACATAGGACGCCTTCATTCGCATGTCTCTACATGAATGATTTAGGATCACGTCGTTTGTATCAAATACAAAGTGGGTCGCATCCATAGTGTTTCTAGATTAAGGTATCTAGCCTTATCCCTATATTATAGACCGTTTTGGCTATTACTCGAACTTGGTCTACTTTATGTCTCTACATAAAGTTCAAGTATTCATGTTATAGTCAAGCGTTCTTAGTTTATTGGATTTGGGGTTAAAAGGTGCAATTCACATATTCAATAACATTTTTACTGATTAACCTCAATAACAACATTATTGTCAAATAGAATATTTTTTAGGACATACAATCTAACATCTCTAACTATGAATCAAACTTGAGATTTGGTAGATTTACCTAAAGGAAGTAAACTAATTATATGCAAATGGATCTTTAAAAGAAAATTAGACCTGATAGTTCAATTGAAAGATAAAGGCTAGATAGTAGTAGTGAGTTATACAACAAAACAGGGCATTGACTATTTTAATACACATCCTCCTGTGAATAAAATAGCTACAATAAGAGCCTTAATTGCTCTAGTTGTCATTCATGGTCTTCAAATACACGAAATGGATGTAAAAATAACCTTTCTTAATGGTGATCTAGAAGAGGAAATATATATAATACAACTTGAAGGCTTTACAATTGCCAGCCAGAGGATAAAGTATGGAAACTTAAAAAATCTCTTTATGGTCTTAAGAAGCACTACAAGAAAAGTATACTTTTCTTAGTAATGCATAAATGCATTGTTGAAAGCCAAAAAAGTGCCCCTAAAAATATTAGCAACGCCTATGCGCGCATCGTTGTATACGTCATAGTAGCCACATAGTCAATGGTTTTAGTAACATGTTCACCAAACAATGCTATGAAACATTTGATAATACTTTATAAATAACGATTTCAAGGTTAATTCCTCTGATATATGTTTACTCAAAATTATTTGGAGTTGATTATGTGATCATTTGTTCGTATGTTGATGATTGGTAACTGTAGTCGGCCATAAAAAGAAATAACTTTTTATTACTTTTCTCTTTATTCTTTTTATCGAAAGAATTTTCTTTATTTTTATGATTTAGTGGATCCAAAAATTAGTTCTTGAAATTAATTTTCAGATCTAAAAACCTTTATTCATGTAGTCATTTTGAAACACAGAGAATACAAAAAGTCTAATTTTTCATCTTCTTCATCCTCTCTACCATCATTTTTGAGCTGTTTTTCATTTAATTCCAATTTCTTCTTCGAAAAGTGCACGACAAAAATTGAGTGTTGTATTAACCTTAGGAGACAACCGACGTCTTGCGAGTTAGCATCGAAGTTGTGTCGTTTTTGTTTTCAAGGCAGTAAATTCTTCTATATCACAACGATGGGCATGCATTTGGTCTTATCAATACTCATGTTATTATTTTGATATCCCTACTTTACTTTATAATGATGTGTGAGAATGTGTATGACATTTGTAAATATATATAACAAATTGAACCTAAAGGAAGCTTTTAGACACTTAAGAAGCAATGTCACAAAAATAAACACAACTTGCACATGTGGCCAAATTGGCAAAAAAAAATATTTATGGGAAAAAGAATAAACAAATAATTAATTTTAGCCCCCACAGAAATTTAAAATTCCAAAATAATGAAAAGAAAGAAAAAATCAAAATTTATCTCTGTTTTCAATTATGGTGGCACATTGCGTTTTGGGGCAAAAAGGCAGTGTCTCCTTTTCTTGGCAACAAAGATGAAGGAACTCTTTGATTATTCAAATCAGCAACCATGTGACATGAAAAACAGGTTTTTCTTTAAATATGCCAAAATAACTAGGTCAATTTGGAATTTTCAGAAAAAAAAATTGTGTCCATGTAATGTTAAAGAATTTTAATTGATGGATTAAAAATAAAATTAGTAGAAGTTGATGTTGACCTTACCCGTATATGGATATTCCAGAATTTTGATATATAATAACAATTTAGTCTTTCAACTTTGATCTAATATATCAAATAATTTATGTACAGTGAAATTTGAAAGAATTTAATATTTTTTTGTTTGTAATAATTTCTTTCTTTCAGATTGGTAATAATTTAAACTTTATGGTAAAAATTATATCAAAATTAAGTATCGATGCAGTATAATAATTTCGTTTTTTATAGTTAAAAAACATATAAATGTTCCATTGCAGCTTATTGATTGCATAGGTAAGACTTTTTATTAAATCTCAACAAATGAATGATTAAATTATTATAATTTTTGAAGCTCTCCGATTATATTGTCACAAATTAAAGTTTATTGACAAAATTGTTATAAAATCAGAATTATAGAAACTAATCGTAAATTTAATTATAGACTAAATTGTTGTTATTATAGGAAAAATTTGAGCAACATATTTTGTAACTATCCTGTACTATGTCAAGCAACATGATTCATGTCGTGTAGAATCTACTTGGAGATTTTTTCCTTATTTATTGATTTGCTGGTTTGCTTTCTTATTGTTATAGTTCCTTGAAGATCTTCTCAAGGTTGAACTATATATATTGTGGTTGTTTATTTATTAGGATTATCCCCCTTATTCAAAGAGTGGTGTTAAGGGTTTTTAAAGATTGTTCAGGTCAAATATTCGAATGCAATGTTTGTAATCTTTGTACTTCTCGTTCTTCTTGTAGCCGTTTAGACTAGGTTGTTTGTTTATGATTATTGTAAATTACTTTGAGTGAAAGTAAAGGGAGCTCGCACTTTGGGAGAGTTTAACTACAGGGTATTAAGGGGATCTCATACTAAGTTTTGGGAGAAACTTATTCTCAAATATGAGGGGTCATACTTAGAGGAGTCTAAGTACATTGTATTGAGGGAATCTCATACCAAGTGAGGGAGAAGCTTATTCATAAAAGTGAGGGGAGTTCACACCTAGGGAAACCTAAGTGGTAAGTATGCTTGATAGGACCTCATATACCAAAGCTTAGGAAAAACTTTATTTTGAAGGTAAGGGGAGCCTAAGTTGAAATTGATGAGTAAGTTGTACATGAGTCACTAAATACCGAGTCTTCAAATAAGTATTTCGTTGTAATTATAAAACTCTTTATTTGAAGTTTTTTTTCCCATTGGACACATACTGCCCCAGAGTAAGTGACACTACACCAAACTGGGTTACCAATTCGTGTGCTTCTTTATCTCTACATTCGCTATGTGATATTACAATTTTCTGTTTATCAATTATATTATTGCAACATCTTGCTTGACATATCTGTATTCTATGTTAGATTCACTTGTAAAATTTCAACTGTTAATTAAGACTTGAAACTAATAGTTTGTATTCAGTTAAAACCTTGAACTCTCATAAGTGAGTTTATCTAAACCTTCCCTTACCATTCCCTTTTAGAACCGTTAAGGCATATAATTTCTATTTAAAGATAATTATAATAAATATATTGCTATTTTAGTAGAATTTTAGAGGAGAATAATTTTATTTGGTGATTTATAGTTGATATTTCACAAACATGAGTTCAGTTGAGTTCAGTTGATATAATATACTAATTCAATATTTGGTCCACCAACTTTAAATGTCGGTGAAATTGAGTTCGTATATTTTATCAACTCACCCCACCACCACAACTCTCCCTTCTTCAAATGTTTTTAATGGCTCCACACATCGACCACTGTTGGCGACTATTACTACCACATTCTGGGAAACAACTCCAGGCTCCAACAACTACCTCCGATGAAAAATCCAGTGACCCAACTCCAACGACCACCTTCGCGTAAACAATTTCAATGACCAATCTTAAGCTCCGGCAACCACTATCAACACCAAACTCTGATGACTAACTCCGACAACCACCTTCGTAGGCTCCAACTACCACCTCCGACTACAAACTCCGATGAAAATCACCTTCGATCGAGCAACTTCAATGACCAACTCCAGGTATCAACAATCACCTCCGATGGCAAAACTCCAACAACCAATTCCAATACCTCCTTCATGCGACCAACATCAAGTTCTGATAACCACCTCCAACAAAAATCATCTTCAATGATAAACTTGATGACCACCTTCAGGCGTCAACTCCCATGACTAACTTCAGACTCCGAAAACCACCTTCGATGATATACTCCGGGGACCAACTTCAATACCACCTTCATGAGACCAACTTTAGGCTCCGACAAGCACCTCCAACTACAAACTCCAGTAAAAATTATCTTCAGTAATCAACTTCGATGACCACTTTTGACTATTATAAGACCAGTGACTGTTAAAGTGTGTTGTAAGGTTGTTGATTATATAAATAATAGTATTTTTTCTACATTAAGTGCAATATTTTATATGTAGGAATTTGTAAAATATATTTTTATCTAATTGATTTCACATATCAAATGAGTATTAATAATATTTGGAGAAGTATATATGTAGTTTTATAGTATGTAACACATAAAAAAAAACCATAAAATGGAGATTTTCTTGGAACATTTTTCGCAAGAAATAACTAATAATGGATTTTTGTTCTCTAATAATCCTCCAAATTTAGAAGAATTGAGAGTGAAATTTTTGAAGAAATGTGGTGGCATTTCATTGGTTGCTAAGATGATGGAAAAGATTCAATTAAAAAACCATGACATAGTAAAAATTCAAAGCAACAACAAAAAAAAAAAAAAAAAGAAGAAGAAGAAGATGATGATAATGATGAAATTTATGGAGAAAAATTAGGAATCAAAAGTTGATTTCTCTTTGATTTCCTATTTTATTTAATTATATTCCTACCAGAAGCGCAGTGTGTTAATTGTTACTCATTACCAAAAAAAAAAAAAACTTTAAAAATTAATTGAAAAAAAAAATGCAATTCATTTTTTATTCAATATAAAGATGAGTAGAATTATTGAATAAAAAAGTTTCAAAACAAAAATAATCATCATAAAAGAAAAATATTTAGAGTTCAAAAAACTGCACCAAATACCCTAGACATATGAACTCAATTCTACACTCCGATCATAGATATATGAACTCAAATCAAATAACTCTATACTCCAAATACAGGCATATGAACTCCATAAATATATAAACTCCACAAATATATGAACTCCAGTCATCAAATCTCAACTCAGTGTCCCAAATAACTCCTGAACATTTTTTATTGTTATTTTTACTTCTTAAAAAGAAGTGAGTGTTATGTGTGATCTTTTACCAAAGGCATAATTAACATTGTGCCAAAAAAACAGAAACAATATAGTGAAGAAGATAGCAAGCTTCAACTTAGAAGTGCCAATTTAGGATCAAAACGGGCCTAGAAGATGGGGTGGGCTTAGGCCAAGGTCGAGGCCTAGGCTATTCCTTACAAAATACCTAATGAGGCTTGCCTTGTGCATGCCTCGATCCAAGGGATCATCTTCGTACCAGAATATGGTAAAGATAAACTGCTCGATTTGGCTTATTGGGGCCGATCGTAGCAAAATACCAAACGGACATTAAATCAATCCAAGAAGGATAGCTAAAGTCTAAAACAACATATAAGACCTAAAAGGAGGACAAGAAAAAGAAGAAGAATGGGTGAGAGCTCATTTCGAGCTCCTTAACCTAGGCTTTGGTAGTGCAATTAGAGTAGCAACACTTGGTGTAACATATTTTTTGCAATTTGATCAAAGATTGGTGATTAGATTCCTTGTGAGGCTTGAAAATTATGGGGTGAAATTCATTGATTTGAGCATCAAGTGACACCTTGACAAATTTGCTTTCCAACTTGGATCTCTGGGATATTCAACTAGTTGTCTAAATTCACACAACACATTAGATTTCGTTTGATAACCATTTAGTTTTTTGTTTTTATTTTTGAAAATTAAGTCTATATCATCAATATTCTTATTTGCATTTTTCTTAAGTACAATGGTTGAATTCTTAGCCAATTCCAAAAATAAAAACAACTTTTTGAAAATTGCTTTTTTTTAGTTCTCAAATTTTGGCTTGCTTTTTTAAACCATTAGTGAAAAGTAGATGATAAAGGAAGAAATTTGGAGGTGGAAGTAGTGTCCATAGGCTTAATTTTCAAAAACAAAATGACTACCAAACGGAACCTTAATTTTGTAAAATCTTTTTTTTCAAGTACAGATTAGTAGCATCGTCTTACAATGATGGTTCACTTGTCATTTTTGGTATCAAGAACCCTCTCCCTTTTTGCCAATTCCAAGTTTCACCACTTACTTAGAGTCCAAGTGTGAAATCTAATTCCGAATAATGGATATTCGTAATTGAAGATTATCTATTGAACTTGGTACGATAAGAAAAGTTATTGGCAGAAAGATCTAAAGTCTCAAGTTTTTAAAGTTTTTCAATGTGTTTACCCTCAATATCCTCTTTTTTTAGTATAGTATATTTCTATAACTCATACAAGGATTTTAGCGGTTAATTTCAAGGTATTTGTATGATTTTTTTAATACATTGTATTTACATGATTCAGACAAATATTTTAGCAATATTGATTTTCAGTACAAGGCATTTCTTTCTTTTAAAATGAGAGATAATGTATTATGTCATTTAAAAGATCGGCGGGGAACTAATGGCTACTTAAGCCTTGTTGCTTTTATGTTTTTTTTAGAGGTTGTTATGAATCTTCCATGTATTTTTTTCTAAAAAAGATTATTTTATTTAGTTTCTTAAACTAGTTTGTGAGGGATTTAGTTGTGTTTTTATTTGGTCGGGTAGTTTAGATTTCCTAAGATATTGTTCTTAGTTTATTAGGTTCCTTTTTAAAATATACCATAATTATTAGAATTTGATCGTAGGGGTAAATTTGTCCATTTATAGAAAAATTAGTAGATTTAGTCCGTTAGTCATTTTCTCAAACTAAAATAGTTTTGGTCACTTTTTTCAAAACACCATCCTATTTTGACATTTTTCCAATCAACCTTGTTTTCTTCCCTACTAGTTTAGAATATCTATTCTAGACTTGGAGATTCTCCTTGGCTCAACACTTACCTTTTTATTATTATGGTTCATTTCATTTTGTGTAAGAACGTTCATTTTTCTTGTGGAGTCTCCTAACGAGGGATGAATATCACTCCTTGGTTAGATAGAAAAACGAAAGAGAGAATGATGAAAAAAAATCCATAAATTAAACAGGGACAGGGACGTTTGTCCATATCATAATGACTAATTCTATATTTCCCCTTATTTGTTTTTTTAATATATTATTATTTTTGTTGTCATGTTATTATTATTATTGTAATTATATATATAATATTTAAATTTAAAGCATTATCATTTAAGGACTAAGATAATGAATATGTTTGAATCATATAGTTGAACATTTAGAGTATTTAAACCATCTATTTTTAAATTCAAAATTTTCTTGTGGAATTAATAATTCTTTAGTGAAAATTAACTATATAATAAATACTTTTCAATAGAATTTATTCAATTTAAATAATGTTATCAAGAATAATTCTCTAAGGGGAACCTGATACCCACAAATTTTCGTAGGAATCTCTTCCTTGGACCCCTCGAAATTACACGTGAAATTTTGCAATGATGAAGAATGAAATAGGAGGCGATAATAGAGAAGCCATCGCTAGCCTTGCGCCACTTGTATAATTATCTACTTTATATAGGTCTCACATAGGGGTCAATGATTCCTTGCTGAATTTTACAGGTTTGGGGTAGAGATTTTTGGAGGAAAAAAATGTGAGAATCGAATTCCTCTAGTAGAAATTTTGTTCCTATTTATGATTCCTTTTTTATAAAAATGAGCGAATGTTAGAATATATATTTGTAGTTTTACTAGTAAAGGAAAAACAAAATCAAGTATTAAAGCAATGAAGTAAGTAAAGCAATAATTTAGAGTTTTTCAACTTTTAATTTTCTTTATATATGTATATTGAGGAATGGAGATCAAGAAGAGAGATTGAGGTCCAAGATGAACATGGATTGGATCCACTTTTTTTTTTTTACCATATTTGTAGGAGTAGAGAATCTAACCTCTAATCTCGATATCGATATAATATAAGTTTTATGTGAGTTAAGGAACGCTCATTTCGGCTTCAATAGATGGAATGTATTTGGACTTTCAATTTTTTGTGTAGATTTAAGTCCATAAACGAAGCTTCTAATAAATCTCTAAACGTGTACTAAAAAATCTCTAAATGTTAATTGAGTTTGTGTCTAATAAGTAATTAAAGTTTTAAATTTTGTGTTTAATATGTTTGATCTATGCAACATTTTTTTAAAAAAAATTACGAATCTATTGGACAAAAAAGCTAAAGTTTGATATTCAACTAGATATAACATTTAAATTTATGTCTAGTAGTTTCATTATTTTTATATTAAAAAAGAATCATATGCTACAGACCTATTATGCACAAATTTGAAAATTAAAGGACTTATTTTACATTTTAAAAGTTCAAGAACATATGAGATACATGGTTTAAAGTTTAATGACCTATTAGATATTTTTTAAAGTTTAATGACCAATAACAAATAATCATAAAAATTTAATGACTAAACTTGAAATTTAACTTTCTTCTTATTCTTTTTTAGTTCAACCGTCGTAGATTTGAGTTAGAAACTGAATTATCCACCTTTGAGATTGTAACTGATATCCTATTCATTTACCTATGATACATATTAAATGGGTAGATTTTTCAACATATTAAGAGTCTAGTTATTTAGGTGCAATTGATTTCATTTTGTTAGTTTTTATTTTAAGAAAAAATTTATTGCGTTAAATATATATATATATATAACAACTCAAAATGTCTACAATGTGTGCCACTCCTCTATTACTTCAAGTAGTACCTTTCAATTTAATTCATCTTATTGATTTGGTTGCCACGTTATCACCCTGGATATTTTTCTGCTAAGCTTGTTTCGGTTGTATCTTCTTTGTTTGAGCTCCATTTAAATAATTCAAAATGTATTGAATTCATTGTTTCGAGTTCTACGCAATGGACACTTCAAAACACAAAATTGTTAGTAAATAAAAGCATGTTTGTTATCATCAAAATATTTTTTTAATTAATTAAAATTAATTAATTTGAGATTAAAGGCCAAAAGGCCAACAAATGTTAGCTTGGTCTTAAGGGGAAGCCTAAGGTAGAATTTCTTGAGAAGGGATTCTCAAACTTAGGGGGAGCCTAAGTTCATCAAGTGAAGTGATCTTCACTAGATGGAGAAAAGATTATGGTTGAAAGGGAGTCTCATACTTAAGTGGAGCCTAAGTTTCCTTGAGAGGAGGTCTCACACTTAGGGGAGCCTAAGTGATCATTCATTGAGTTAAGCTATTTGTGTGTCACTATATTTGCTGTCTATTTACAGATAAGTACAACGTTGTAATTGTTTGACTTCATGTTAGTAAAAGTATCTTTCCTGGACATATTACCCCCCAGATGTAGGTGGTATATCGCCGAACTAGATTACCAAACTTTGTGTCATGTCTTTCAAAGTTTATCTCTTTGTTTATTTATCTATTATTGCAATTGCTGACACACTGTGTGTGACATCATTATATTGTGTGGTATATAACCTTATTTTCATTAATCATTTGTTTTTTTTTTTTTTTTGAAAATTAAGTCCATAAACCACGTTTTTCATCTTTAGATTTTTTTCCTCCGTTATATAAATCAAATCAGATTTTGAAAATTAAAAAAAAAATGCAATTTTTATTTTTAGAATTTGACTAAAAATTCATCTCTTGTATTTAAGAAACATATAAATCATGATAATACAAATTAAGAAGAAACAAACTTCATTTTCAAAAACCAAGAATAAAAAAATGAAAGTCTGTTTGGTAACCATTTTGTTTTTTATTTTTTGTTTTTCAAAATTAAGCCTACCAACACTGTTTTGACCTTCAAATTTCTTCATTTGTTATCTACAATATATCGATGGTTTAAAAAACGAATCTAAATTTTGAAAACTAAAAAAATAGTTTATTTTTTTAAAAAAAAAAAGTTTTTAATTTAGAATTTGGCAACAAATTCAACATTATACTTAAAAAAATCAAATCGTTGTAAAAAAAATAATAAATAAAAAAATGGTTACAAATGGGCGGAAATAATTACTTAAAAAGAAATAGTAGCCTCAACTCACTTTGAATGGAGAAAAAAAAAATAGAAATAGAGGCGTAGGGCCCGGGGGGGTTGAGGAGGGGGAGAGGGGGATTGGACAACAAACATTCTTCTTCGTCTCTTTCACCCTAATTCTCTCTGACGCTGTTTTTGCCCACCACAGAAACCCTAAAATTATCCATTTGTCAAACACACTGATCACGGGCCAGTTTCTCTCTCTCTCTCTCTCCTCGAAGAATGTTAGTTAAAATTGTGTAACAGAGAGAGAGAGATAGGGTCTGCCAAAATGAAAGTGACTTATCATTCTCTCAATTCCAGTTCTGATCATTTCATCTTTTTGTTGAATCACTGCAAAACCATAAGAATGAACTAAAAATTTAAAAAAAACACCCCATTAAACAATAATTCTTTCTCGTGTAGGGTTAAAATGTTGATGTGTTTTTGAAAAATGTATGTCGATATCTATATTTATAGAAATGTCGATAAATGATCAATTTAGTCCTCTCCTCTCGATATCAAGATCATATATATTTGTAAGTATATCGATGGAAATTTCAAACATGTCGATCCTAATTATCTAGAGAGAGTAATTAAAAAGAGATGATGGTTTTGAAATAATGTTGCAAATAATTCACATTTGTAGATTATAATTTAATTTGAAAATCATATTCTAAAAATAAAAACAAGTATTTAAAAATTATTTTTTATTAGTTTTCATTGAAAAATTCTTAAAAAACAATTAAACAAATAAATCAATAGGTAAAAATAATATGTTTTGGAAATTTAGGGACCAAGTACACCGATTCTCAAAAACTCATAAACTAAACATGTATGTTTTAATTACTCAAGAGCCAAGCACACATATTTTTCACTCTATGTCCAAAATAGCACCTTGAGCTTAGGGGAGAAGATTAGTCCATGTCAGAGTCCAAATTAATGAGCTCGGCATCCAAAATGGACCTAGGGAAAGATACTCGGCCTCAGCTAAGGTCAAGGCCAACCTCAGCCAAACACGAAACTGGACGTGCCCCTCAACCTAGTAGGTTATATGATTATCTTAAAGTTATTCTCAAACCCTAATGGAACAAAGTAGGTCAATCGCCTCTATAAATATATCATTATATCCCTTTCATATGAGGTAACTTGAATCCTACTCTCAAATTCTCTAGTTTCCACTATCTTTTACTCGCTAACTTAAGCATTAGAGTGTGTGTGGCAAGCACCACACCAGTATGTATGTTTTCTCTTTTGCAAGTCACATTTTTCTTGTTAGAATTTATGTCCCAAATCTTGTAGTTTGTAAATTGTAAACAAATTATTGAATAAATAAAGTATTACTTATTTTCAAATAAATAAAGTGCTATTTATTATTTGAATAACTCAAATCCAATAAACTTAAAATCCAAAATTATCTAATGTAACTTGAACAGTATGTGGTTGACATACAAGTGAATTATGTTTAAGTAATAATCTAAAAAGTCTATAGTATACGGATAAGATTGGGTGTCTTATCCTTATAACACTGGATATGGCCTACTTTGTAAGTGTTACAAACAATTTGATCCAAATCATTCATGTGCAGACATGTAAGTGGGAATATCCAATATACAATGAGATTTTATAAGATCGAACAAAAAAATATATAATTTCTCTTTATAACACTATTAACTGAAGAGATTAATATTTCAAATAATAATCACGTAACTCAATCTCAATCCTGAGTGAGTTATGAATTCTTGCATATGAGGATCATGAAGGGCTGTGAGGTCCGATGCGGAAGCATAAATCTATCACAATTTTAAATTTCACAGTAATTAAAATTACAGAGAACAAGAATTATGCATTTTCAATAAAATTTACAGCTTGAAATAATTAGGAAGAAGAATTTAGGGATCAAGAATTAACTTACCCTTGAAGGGGGAAAAAAAGTCTTCATGGATTTCCTCCCAATTTGTCAAGAACTCTTCGTACAGAAATACGAACAAAAACTAGCAACCCAACTTTGAACACCACCACAGAGAGCCTTATGTATTCTCCGTGGGGGTTGAGAATTAATAGGAGTTGTGAGCTCTAATGATTTTAGAATGAGGGAGAGAATAATTTGGCTGAAAGGAGAAGCTTTCTAGGAGAGATCTACAAAATTCACTGAACCTCTATAACAATTGGGAAGAAGAATCTTCTGCATCAACACAACCTCCCACTTACTTTTTTTATGAGAGAATTAAGGGGAGAGAGTTATAACTCCCTCCTAAATTAAATTCAAAATCTAATAAATTACTTTATATATATATATATATATATATATGATAATCAACTTATCACATATTAAACTATATTTTATATCGAATATAACACATAATCTATAGTTTTTATATTATATCAAATACAATATAAGTTATAGTTTGAATTCTCTCAACAATATATGAAATTTAATATAAATCTAATTTATATTAAATATATGAATCCAATTCATATTATTAATATTTAAATCATATTCAAACATTTATATTCTCTCAAATTAAACTTTATATTATAATGTATCAAATACATTATATTAGTTAATCACATATAATTAATTTCCTCGATTAATTTAAACAATTCAAATTAATCCAAAATTAATTCCCAATAATCCCACTTGAGTTACGGAGGGAATCTTATGGACCTGTAGACTGAAGCTTCAATGGCATTTAGATAATTAATTACGGAGGGGATCACAGTGTTGAGGGGATCTTATGGACCTGTAGACTTATAGACTGAAGCTCCAAAGGAGTTTAATTAATTATCCAACATTGTTAGCTCTCAAAAGGAGCTAATTTTATGTCCTCAATTCTTTTACTTTGGATGGTTTTTGTGTTCTATTTGTTTTATTTTGTAGGAGAATTGATCCAATGGAGCTAATACACTATAGAGATGAAAATCGAGCCAAAAGAATGGAAAATTTGGAGTTGGATGAACCAAACTGAGCAGAGATGTCAAAAAGACCAAAGTACCTTGTTTCAGCGTTGCAACGCTCCTAAATTGCCCAAGTCCAACACTTGCTTGATGCTTGAAGGCAGTATGCTAGTGTGCAAGGTAGCATTGTAACGTTACCCTGAGTGTTGCACTACTCTGAAGATAGACAACGCGACCGTTGCAACACCACCCCAATGCGCCTGCCCAATGCTGAAAGACAGAATGGTCAACATTGTAACGCTCACCTTAAGCGTTGCAACGCTATGGACTTCAACAGACATCAGACAATCCTCCTCCGCACACGTGCACCCGAGTGTCAGAGCCATGTTGCAATGCTTCCTCAACACTGTGATCTATGCCGCCACAGCGTTGCAACGCTCTCCCTAGCGTTGCAATGCTGCACCAAACCTATAAATTGTTGTTTTTGGGTTCAGCCAAGGGGTGTGAAGAAATTTAGAGTTTGAGGATTTTTTTGGGAGTCGATTTAGTCGAATTATTGTGCAAATTTCAACATATTCAACCTTCTTTCTACATTTTTTATTGATTTTTCGATATGCCTATACACGGCTAGGTAACTTTTTCTTAGAATTAGTTGTATGTCTAAATTCTTGAAGGATTTCTAGTTAATTTACTTAATCATTGTGAATTCTTTGGGATGATTTGATTGACTTTTAATAGAATTTTTCTGAATTGATCTAACAAATTGGTTCATTGAAATTCTTGTTGTAAAATCGTCATAGCTTGTGCAATATTGATCGATTTAATTGTGCAAATTAGGATCACATGTGTAAGGTCTAGACTTTTTCTGACTAAACTCATGTATGCCCTGATTTAATCTTTTCCAATTAATCATGCTATAAAACATGGCTTTTTCAGCTTGTTGTATGTCTCAACAATTGAACCCTTTCGTAATGCAATTCGGTTTTAACTTGTATTTCGCTAAGAAAGAAGAGTTGTAAATTGAATTAGGGCTAATTTGGTTTAATATCGAATTTGGCTAATTGGGTTATTAGATTCTATAATAGGTTGAGTAGCTCACAGATTTAGTAAAATTAATTAGTGCCTAATAATAGAAATATAAAACATACATACTAATCCCAACACATGTTTTCATTGATTTAATCCAACCCTTTTTTTTTTTATCAATTTTGTTTCTTTATGTTGCGTGTTATTTTTTAGTAATTGTTTCCTCAAATCCAATCAAACCCCCGTCACATGGAATTCTCTAATTAACCTAACTAGTTATTAGTTTTCCTGTGGATTCGACCTCGTTCTTACTACTTTACTACGTTTGTGGGTATAAGTATATGATCCATGATTTTATTTCTTTGTTTGAGTTAGTGAGCGTGTGCGACAACATTTCTATTAATTCTGAACTACGGACAAACATCCACTAACTGGCAGTCACTTCACTAAAGACCAACAACTGCACTTTTCGCATTACAGATATCTTTTTATGTCCATTGGATATAACCAGTCAACAATGCGGTGGTCCTTTTCAAATTACTCGTAAGCACAACTAGGTTAAAATTATCGTTTTACCCCTATAGTTACCTCTGACTCCTTGAGTACTATTGATCCCTCTAATGAACAATAAGTCAAAGTCTAACTATGACCAAACCCCTCTTGGGCCAAGAGAGGATGTGACGTCATATTGTTCAAGCCCTAGAATCAACCCTTAAGGGAGCAATCCATCTACTTACCTCGACATTAGGGAATGAGTGAAATTCGTCTTGTATAGCTGTGTTCCCAGCTCCTCAATCAGACGAATCCCCAAAATGGTTATGAGTCGGCGATCTATCCACTCTCAACCATACAAATCAAAGGATCTCCTTTATAGGCAAGATCACAACTCACTCAGAATTCAGATCATGTCACCTATGGTCGTCCTGGTGAAATGTAAGTCTCTACTATTAACGACGTTATATTATGAGACTAATCATTTTGTGGTCCGGTCTTATACAAGCCCTTTTGCATAGAATACCTCCGACATGTCCCTACATGAATGATCGGGATCAGATCATTTGTAGCACTTTACAACAATTGTAACATCTACAAAGCGAGTTATATTCATAGTGTCACCATGGATAAGGTACCCAACCTTATCCATCTACTACAGACCATTAAGGTTATCACTTAAACATGATCCACTTGTATGTCTTTACATACATGTTTAAGTTACAAAAGATAACCTTGGATGTTAGTTTATTGGTGTTGTGGGTTAATGCTACCAAATTTCGAATAAAATTCCTCATATTTTATTAAATAAATAAATTGTTTATACATTACAATTACAAACTACATAACCCATGAGATTTAGGGCATCAACCTCAACAAGTCGTCCTTTGATTTGTATGAGTGAGAGTGGCTTGAGTTTCCGACTCAATAAGCCTACCATTTTGGGGACTATACCGAGTGAAGAGTTGGGAACATAGCTTCACAAGATGAAATTCACTCATTCATGTCTTTAGGGTAAGTAGATAAATTTTTCCCTTAAATGCTGTCTCTAAGACTTAAACAATGAGGTCTCACCCTCTCACTGACCCGAAAGGGACTTTGGTTATAGTAATACCATAAACAGATTGTTCATTAGAGGATCAGTAATACCTAAGAAGCAAAAGGTAATTACAGAGGTAAATCAATATTTTGACTCAGCTATAATTGTGAACAACTTGTGAATGATTAACTTACGTGTAATAGTTAAATCAATGGATATATAAATATTCTACAGTTCATAAGAGTGCAACTGTAAGTCTTTAGTGGAGCACCCCATAGTTAATGAATGTTAGTTAATTTAATTAAAGAGTTTAATTAATTAATCTCATATTATTGAAGCTTGTAAGGTGTAGGTCCATTAGGTCCCTCTGCTAGCTCATAATGGGTTAAACAAGGAAACCTAATGTTGAAAGAATTTGAAGTGTTCAAATTATTTAAAGAGAATTCATGTTAATTGTATATGATACAAATGATATAATGTATGTAGATATATAATAATACAAAGTTAATTTTAAATTAGATTTAAATTTAAACTTTAAAATAGCAGAGGATTAATATTTGAATAAGATTCAAAAATTAAATTAATATGAATGGATCCATGTTGAAACTATAGGTTAAAATTAATGTGAATTGGATTAATATTGAAACTATAAAATAGGTGAGAAATGTGCTTTTGAATATGATTGAAATGTTTATATTTAATTGAATATATGATATTTAATTAAGTGAATCATTTATATGTTATTTTTGAAGGAACTCTTAAAGAAGAGTATCCATGAGCGCGCTCGAATCTTTCCTATTTCATTATGACTGAATTACCACAAACACATTCTAACATACAAGTATGTAATTTCACACTAATTATAGGCATGCTTTCACAAATAAAATACAAGATATTGAGTTCACGTACCAATTGAAGATTGTCTTCACTTCAAACTCAACCCAGCGGAAGCAACCCTCTATGGTCTTTATCGCTCAGCAAACAGTCGGCTACCAGTAGCACGATCGTCTACACGAACGGCAGTGCACGAAAAAGCATAAGCGGGGACGACACCACAACTTGGAGCCCTTGGTATTCTCAGAGTGAGAATCCAAATAGTGGACTTTGATGGAATGGTAAAGGAAGGAAGTGTAGAACGACAAGCAAGTGGGAGAAGGCTATCTTATAGCGGGTGCTTATCGTTTAGAGAAAGCTACACGATCGTGTAGGTTTTACTAAGCGATCGTCTAGAAAACTCGGCGCGCTGAGTGATCGTTTAGTACGCGAGGTGTGCGATCATTTAAGAGATAAGGCACTATCGTATAGGCTCTCAGCTAAGCGATCGTGACGTTTTCACACCTTGAGCGATTTTTTCAAACTCTTTGCAAAATGAAACCAATTTTCATTTTATTCTTCAGTTACAATAACCGAATGAGATTTTCCCACTAACGCACGATTGAGGAGAAATTTTCAGTCAATTATCACATAACCAACCAATTAATTAATAAATGAATATAATCATATTATATTCTTAACCTATAGTTTGATATCATATATCTACTATAGTAATTTCTCCTTCGATTGATATAAATCATATTTATATCTAATTTCCTCCAAAATAATGTATCTCATACATTTAGTCAATTATATCATATATAATCGAACTCCCTCTTGTCAATTTGAACATTTTAAACTGACCCAAAAACTAATTCTCGACTTTATCCAAGCTACCTAGGGGACCTTATGGACCTATGGCTCGAAGCTCCAACGGTACGAGAATAGCTGACTAAACTCTTTAGCCACGAGATCCACCATCCGTTAACTACCAAGCATTCCACTAAAGACCAACAGCTAAACTCTTCTTACCACAGATATATTTCTATGTCCATCGGATATAACCAATCATGAGTACGATGACCCTTCACAAATGTTCGTAAGTACAGCTGTGTCAATTTACCGTTTTGCCCCTGTAGTTACATCTCACTCCTTAAGTACCACTAATTCATCTAATGAACGATACAACATAGTCCAACTATGTGTGAACACCTCTCGGGTCAAGAGAAGGTGTGTGGCACCACATCGTTCAAGCCCTAGAATCAGCCCTTAAGGGAGCTATCTATCTACTTGCCCCTGCTTCGGGGAATGAGTGAATTCCATCTTGTGTAGTTGAGTTCCCAGCTCCCAAATTAGATGAATCCCCAAAATGATAGGTTTGAGTTGGCGACCTAGCGATTCACACCAATACAAATCAAATGACTGCCCTCAGTAGAAGAAGTTCCCAACTCATTCAAGATTGAGGTCATATTACCTATGGTCATTCTAGTGAAGTGAAGTCTCTGTCATGTACGGTGTTATATAACGAGACGTTAACACTTCGTGGTCAGATCTTAAACAAACTCTTTGTATAGGACGTCCCCGCTCGCATGTCCCCTACACGAATGATCAGGATCAGACCATCTGTGACAAGTCACAACACTTGTGACCATTCCACAAAGCGAGCCACATCTGTAGCATTACCAAGATAAGGTTTCCCTCCTATATCCATATATTACAAACCATTTTGGTCACTTAAGACATGATCCACTTGTATGTCATCACATACATGCTTAAGTTACATATTGATAACCAGAGATTTTATGTTTATTGGTTTGTGGTAAAGCAAATAAAACAAACAACTGAGCAAAATCAAGATGTGAAGTAGAATATTATATATTGTACATCACAAGCATTCGTATACACTGTTTACAAACTGCATGATATGAGACTTTAGGGCATCAACCCCAATAATAATTAAATAAAACTGAATTAAAATCAATAATTCATGTAAACTTCTCTGCATTTACATAGGAGTGGTAAGTTATTTTGATAACTTCCTTCAATGTGAGTTGAAGGATATTTACAGATAGTCTATAAATAATTATACATATGTGTTTTTATTCTGCTATCTTATTGGAGTTCTCTCTCAAGAAAAGTAATTAAAAAAAAAAACAAAAACAAAAACTATGCATTCATCAATTCCCTTCTCTTTCTACAAAGGATCCCATTATCCTTCCTTGTTCCAAGAGGATAATAGAGAAGACCTTTTGGTGGTATCCAGTACGTATTACTCGTTCATGCTGTGAGTGTTTTTTTTAAGACCTGGAGATGAATTGAAGTTTGGTTGCTACAAAGGTAACTAATCGTCTTCCTTTTTCTCTCAGAAAGCATGCTTAATCTTTGTTTATATGTTTTGTATTTTCTTCTTGTAACAAAATTGGGGCAAAAAAGATCGAACACTTCCACACGAGATTCAATTCCTTTTCTTCTTCCTTTCAAACAAAATCACTGTTGGTATCACGTGAAGGTCAAATGTATTTTCATTATCCAAATTTTGGCATCAACACAGGGGAAAAGATAACTAGTTTATGAATAGTTGAATTTGACTTCATATACCTTTTTAGGAAAAGAATTTTGAAGTCAAAGCGAGCATAACTCAAATTACATATATATGCTCTCGACCAAAAAGTATGTAATTTGAATCTCTCCACCCTATTGTATTAAAAAATAAGGAAAGTGTAATTATTATCCCTATAACTTAAGGGTTGTATATTTGAATTTACTCGTAGATACCACATAGGTGGGTTCATCCCTATTTTTCTATTGCTAAATTTGGGTGAATCTAAATATTAGAAATGAATAGTCAATCCAAGTATAACTTATTAGATGATATCCAATTATCATATCAAATATATGTTGATATATAATTTTGACATTTTGTATTTGTATCTAAACAATTGTAAGTCTCCTAATCCTTTTTACCTTTTTCTTGGAGTGGCATTTAACAAAAATTAAGTTTTTTTTTTTTTCCCTTTTTAGTATAACTCAACAAGGATTTAAACAGATATAATTCAATTGGTATCAAATACGTATTAATAACTAAGACTTTTTTTTGTGCATGCAAATGTCGAAGTTAGAGGTTCTCATCCTACATATTGTAAATAAAAAAAAATGAATAGATATATCTTAGATATTAATAGTTGAATTATGCTTACAATTATAATTTAGGTCTCTTCAGATAACTATTTGACTTTTAGAATTTTGTTTTTGAAAATTAAGGTTATAAATTATCCAATCCAACAGTTACAATCCATTATATTTATTATAATTATTTTGATGACTGGTAAATGTATGTTGTTTATTTCATAAATTTCTGTTCTCCTAAATTTTATTTCAATATTAGTTGGGAGTCATTAAGGGAGTTTGAGTTTGAGTGTGATCAACGAACCAACATAGGCATTAAGACTCAAACACCATCCCATCATTTTAGGTAGCACCATTTTAGAAATCAAATAAATCAACTCTTTTTCTTAGACAACCATGATTCTTTGTTGGTGACATATGTCTAAATTAGTTGAGTTATACTTTGATTAACAATTATATCCATCTTCATTTTTTAGTACAACGTTGGAAACAAATAGACAATAAAAAAAAAAACTTAAGAAACCAACAAAGCATAATCTGCCCATGGAGAGTGGTTTTCGACCATATCACTAAAAAATAAAATCTTCAAGCGTGGTAAGCTACGTCATGAACGACAGAGTTTCACTAAATTCATCACACACCTGATAGGATCATAATTGGGGGAGATGTAAAATAGTGTCTGTGCCAAATTGTTGAAGTAATAAGCGAGAAAATCCTACAAAAAGAGAAGCAACATCAAAATAGTGCATATAAAAAAAAAGATGAAGACTAGGAGGTCAACAAGAACAAATGTGTTTACTTTCGTTGCAAGACCAAGGCATGGACACTTGGTATATCCAAACTTCAATTTAGATATACCAAAATACTAATTTAACTCCAAAAAAAAATGAGTAAATATCATTATTACTACTATTACTGTTATCGTTAGACTAAATTATAAAAAAAAAAATGTTATTGAACCTTGTACTTTATGTCAAAAATGTTTTTTGAACTTTCAAATGTTTTAAAAGTACTCTTAAACGTTCAAAAAGAGTTTTAAAAAAATACCCTTACCTTTAAAGATTTGTTTAAAAAATATCCTTAAACTTCCAAAAATTTCAAGAATATTATTAAATTTTTAAAAAATATTCAAAAAAAATACTCTCACCATTAGTATATGAACAAAAATTGATAACACCTGGTTCCAAAAATAAATCTAAAAATTCAGAAAAAGGCTCTTACCATTAGTATGGTGATTGATTTGTTTAATATTTTCTTCAGTTTGAAAATAACTAATTTTAGAACAAATTACATAAATATCTTCTTTTTTTCCGTAAAGATACTCTCATTTTTCTCCTATTTTTTCAATTCTTACCTCAATTTTCTTAACAACCAAAATCTTAAGTTAAAACCTAAAATCTCACCAAATCTCATAAAATTCCAAAGTTAAAATCTCCCCCTTAACGTACCAAAATAATAAATAATCAAATTATATATTTAGCTAACATACAACATTGTTTAAATGTTTAAATCCTAAACTCCGTTGGTGCTATTATTTTCTTTCTTCTTATTATAGTCTATATACTTTAATTGAAGTGTGCAATTTTATTTATTTATTTATTATTTCTTTTTTAAGATAAAAAAAAGTCAAGCAGTTAACAAAAAGAGGAGTAAGAGGATATATTGAATAAGAGAGGGGAGAAAAAAGAGGGAAAATAGAAAAGCAAGACGATATTAATAATTTTTGTTCATATAATAGTAAGAGTATCTTTAAACTTTTTCTTTTTGAAACTTTTGAAAGTTTGACACAAAACACTAACAGTTTTCAACCGAAACTAACGCGTACAAAGTTTTATTCTTAACTCATTTTAAAAGTTTAAGAATATTTTTGAAACTTTAAAAGTTCCCGAGTATATTTGGCACAAAGTATAAAATTTAAGGATATTATATATTATTTAATCTTATTATTATTAAATGTTTAAATACTACTTTGGTCTCTATTTTTTATATGGTTAATTTTAGTTTATGTACTCTTTTAAAAAGTTCATTGGTGTTAGTCTACCGTTAAAAAAACTAACAAATTTGTTAGAATGGCACCTCATAAATTTGATAGTTTTTAAACAGTATATTAACACCAAGGATTAAACTGAACACTTAGTATAGAGATTAATATGAACTTTTTAAAATAGTACATAGACCAAAATGAATCATAAAAAAGTATAGAGATGAAAATAGTATTTAAATTTTATTTTAAAAAAAAAGAAGTTAATTATATATGGAGTTTTATTGATGTCGACCTTATAAATGAGCATTAAAATATGAAGCGGTGGGTATAGAACATAGGATTAATAACATCACGGGGTATTAATCAAAGCTATGGCATTTATTTTGGTAATAAGTGGAGGCACAAGCCAATCTCGTCATCCACTTGGCGTTACATTCCATTCCATTTTTTCACCTAATTAAAATTTTAAACATTTTTAATTAATTGTTTTTTTCTTAGAAACTAATTAATGCACACATTAAATTAAAAAAAAAATAAAAATAAAAAACAACTCTTTTGTCACCAAAAGTCAAAATATTGTTCTCACGAATTACGAGATATACCACATGGTAACTGAATCCTTCGACGTCTTAATTAGTTGAATTTCGATATTTTATTTATATATTATTATTATTATTATTATTATTATTATTTTGAGTTTAACGACACCTGGAGACTAGAGTTTAGTGTAAAAGAAAGAGGGAGAAAAAAACACATATTTAAGTTTCGAGTTGAAAATATGTGCCTAAAGCAATTGAGTTAAGTTTATATTTCAAAATATTTTATTTTTCAATTTTTTAAGGGTATATTTCATTTAGTTAAATTATAAAAGATACTCATGAACTTTTTTCTTTATTTGAAAGATAGACCTAATCCTTTAAAAATTTGAAATATTACTAATTTTTATAAATATTTTAAAATTACTCTTGAGTATAATTTGTTTAGCATTTTAAAGAAAATTTTAATTGTGAGGTGATGATCTAGACTGAAAATTTAGATCACCACACATTTTAGGTCGCTGCCACATCATTTTAAGTCTCTATTTCAGTCTGAATTCTACAAGATTTCAGTTTTGAAGGTAATTTTGAAACATTTGTGGATGTTTAGGGGTAACATTGAACATTTTGAAAATGTAGGGTATTTATGAAACAAACAACAAAATTGAAGAGTATTTTTAATAATTTAGTTATTTTATTTCGATTGGCAATTTGATACAATTTGGTATATATGGTATATTTATTGGATTTTAAAGTTTAGGGCTGATAAGAATATTAGAAATTTTTTTAATTTTCATTTGGATAAATGGCAAAAAGGTTGTAAAATTATAAAAATAGCAAAACGAATTTTTATGATAGATAATACTAATTAATAAATGACAAAACTACCTTAAAAACAATCAAATTAAGTACAAACGAGAATGCAAATATACACTATTTCAAAAACAATTTGAACACCACAGATACACTCTATCTAAAAATTCTATAACTACAAATATACTCTATTTAAACATTCCAGAAGCAAAAATTGAAAATCACCCAATATGGTCCTCAATGCTCCTGACTGCCTATAGAACAAGTGATGCGAGGGCACCAACAACCAGGCACCAGGGGTCGTTAGAAACTTATGGATGTCCACAACGATGGATTTCCTCCAAGGTGAGAAAAAACATAGTTGATTGTACCAGTGAAGTTATTGTTGACAATCGAGTATTTGAAGGAATTACAACCTCAAGACCATATGACTATTGGAAATGGGATTGCGTTTAACATCAACCCAGTTCTAGGAAGTTTCATCATCTTCCTTCCACGTGATTAGTTTGTCCATAGGATCTTGAAAACCAACTTTAAACATCATCAATCTCATAACATCATTGTTGAAAATGATATTCAAAGTAGAAACAAAAGCAGGAAATACGTGTGCGAGCAACCAAGGTCGGCAACCTGGCGAGGGTGGTTGTCAAAAGATAGCCAAGACGATGAAATTCAAGAAAGGGTTATTGAACCAACAATCGCAAATATGAGATTGAGAATGAGAGAGAGAGATTTTGAGGGTGGGTAAGTGAAAAAGATGAAGCATATGAGATTTAGGGGTTTTTTTTATTTTATTTTGTTTAGATCGTTGAATAATAATAATATAATTATAAAAAGATCAAATTAATTTGAAAATAATATGTATAAATTAATAAAAAAAATATTTAGATACAATTGAATTTGTAAAAACATTTAAACAAATCGAAAGTTAGTTAGGTCAAAATTCGATAGTTAGTAATTAGGTCATATAAAATAACGTGAATACTTACCTGTTTGTCAAAAAAACAAATTTTCGTTAAGATACTGACAAAACAAAGTGTATATAAAAAATTTTAAAATGATATAATAATATAATAAGATGATAATTAGTGATAGATGTGATTAAAAAAATTGAATGAAATATACACTTTGTTTGATGAGAATATTTATAAAATAATTAACAAAAACTCAATCATAATTAAATATGTTAATAAGAATTTAAAATAATAAAAAATTAATAAGATAATGTAAATTTTGAAGATCTACTATAAATTTAAATTTAAATAGATGTATAAAGTAGAGGTTGATTCATTTTGAATGAAGTCGACAAGTGGTTGTACAAATCAAATTTAATAAAAAAAACTGTCAATTTGAAATTCAAACTTGACGAAAAATGTATTACATACGTTCAATTGGAAACTAATAACTGACATTTACCCATTTACACTATATTTCTATTTGGAATCAATACACGCTATAGCAATTACACTATATTCAATATTGTTGTTGACCAACCATATTAAGGATAAATTCGGTATTATAAAAATAGATCTCAGGTGAGTGACATACATATTGCCAAAAAACTTATTATTTGTGGAGTTTGCCATAAATCCAAAATGAACTACCAAGTTTTGTTATTTTTTCAAAATTTCTTATTATTTTTATTTTAAAATATTTATTTTAGTTAACGTCCTAGAGACTAAAATTTCAAACTTTATTAATTAAAATAATATTTGATTTTAGTGCCATGATTAATAGAAATTTGGAAGGTTTGAACATTTAAAAGTAATTGTCTAACCTTTTGTTAGGGGTGTTTTTCTTTTCATTTTCCTTTATTATTTATTTTTATTTTAAATCTTGATAGTTAAATCTTCAAATGTCCAAAATTATAGATGTTGGAAAATACAGATGTTCGATATTTTAGATATATTATATTACCATATTTGTGTTTTTAAAAAATAATTTGTATGAATATATTTTAAAATATTTCAAATGGTATTTATTTGTTGTATAGGATTTTTGTACAGAAATGCCTTAAGATTATTTATTGTACCAACGATACAATGACTTCCCATTTATTTTTTTAATGATTTACATATTATGTTAATATAATTTAAACTTTTGTAACATTTCTTTATTTATCATTTTAATATTATATTTAAAATAAGTTTAGCTTTATAAAAATAACTAAAAAAAATGTATAGAATATTTGTACAAGAGAGACAACTTGCTAAATATAGAAGTATTGTACAGGTATTGGAAATGTATAATAGAAGAAGAATTGCAACTTTAAAATTTTAAATATCTAATATTATTCCATTTAACTAAAATTGAATTTATATAGAAATGTAAAATATAAATGTAGTTAAATTGAATTGTTGGTAGTGCATGAACGCATAATTTATTATATTTTAAAGTACAAAGTACAAAATGTGAAATAAAGAAAAATGATAAAAGATAAACATATAAAATAAAAAGTGTGGAGGACAAAGATGTCATCCCAAGATATTCTCTACATAGACATCTTTAAAACTCGTGTTGCCAGAGGGAAAAATAAAATAAAATAAAAAATTCAAAAGTGATTTTACAAATGCTCAATTACCATAAATTTTCAAAGTGATTTTCTATTCATCTCTTTAGAATCACTTTTTTGGATAATCGATTTTTAAGTGATTATAAATCAATTTAAAATCTGTTTGGATCGATTTCAGAAAAAAACTGAAGTATTTTTTTTAAAAAAATCATTTTTATTTAAACATTTTTTATTAAAAAATTGTTTAAAGTAAACTTAAAAAGTTATTTTGAGTGGTTGTCAGAGACTTATTTTTTAAATTAAATACTTGAAAATGTATTCCAAACATAATCTTAATTTTTTTATTAAATTATTTTAATTGTTACTAAATACTCTAAGATTTTTTTTAAAGAAAAAAAAACACTTCTATGGCCTTCTAAAATCGCTTGGGAAGTCAATTAAATACACGCTAAATATTCTATCTTTTGATCTTTATGGCTCGTTTGGTTCATGGGAATAAAGGAGAAGAATGAGAAATGATATTTATCAGCATGTTTGGTACAAGTTTTTAACTTTGAGAATATGACTATCTTATTCCAAGACATTTCATATTTTAATCCATGGAGTTTTTTCGTAACCACCGACATAGGTGGGTTTTCTCCATTTCCAATGATTTTTCTCTTTCTCTTACTTTTTATCTCTTATTTTATTTGTTTTTCTTTTTTATTGGTATTGATTAATTTATTTAATTTTTATAAATATGTTTAAATTAAATTTATAATTGACATATATAATTAGTTTTATTAATAATAATACTAATATAATAATTTATTCTATTATTATGAATTAATATGAGAAACCATATATTTTTTTAAATATAAATCACCATAATATATTTGCTTAAAATATGTTAATTTTTTTCAATTAAACAATTTTATACACTTGTACTTCTAGTTTTAGTCAATAATTATAGTTATTTTTTAAAAAAAATTAAAAACACTGTTTGATAATTTAAAATCAATTAGTTTATATCAACTTCTTTTGTATATAAATAAGGCTTATAATTGACATTAAACAATTAACTAATTAACTCTCCAATTAGTAAAATTACATAAAAAAGAAAGAAAATATATATTTAAATTAATTACCAATATTTTTTTAATATAAATGTGCAATATAAAAAAATAATTGATAATAAATATATTAAACTAAAGGGCGAGTGGATAAATATAATTAAATTTCAATAGCTTAAAATTCATTAATGTAATAAAAATAAATTTAAAAATAAAAAATAAAATATTGAAATTAATTTTTATTAATTTTACCCTTTATAATTGCATAAAAAAGCATAACATTTTCCTAGATATCCTATTCTTATTCTCATTCTCGTACATAACCAAACACAATCATTTTTAATTCTTAAACATGTTATTCTCAAACATCGTTTATTTATAGGTATTTATAAAATCTTAAACCAAATGACCCTTTATGGTGTTGTTAAATTAAAATTCCCAACATGGTTTTTTTTTTTTTTTTTTTTTGTGTGATTTTATTCCCAAACATGTTTGAGCATCTTTAAAAGTTCATGGTTACCTTTTTTTCATGTGATAAGTTTTCTTTTATATATTTTGTGAGAATAAACCGTAAAGGCCAACTTTAAAATTTTTTTAACTCGTAGTGGCTACATTCAAATTAATCTCAAATTACAAATAAATGAATCTATCTTAAGTGAGAATAACCTATTAATAAAAAAAAAAAAATCAAAGACTTATTAAAATTATTTCAATTATTGAGACTAATTAACACTAAATGCAAACTTAATTGGAAGTTTCATAACTTTGTTTAAAAAATGTTGAATTAAACAAAATCTAACTCTTAAAAAGAAATATAAGCTCCATTTAAAAACTATTTGATTTTGTAAGCTTATAAACATTATTTCAATAGTTCAACTTATAAGTTTTGTTGTTTTGTTATATACTTTTTAAAAAGGAAAATAATTTATGTTAAAACTGCTAAAAATATTTATAAATAATAGTAAAATATCACCATCTCTATCTGTTATAAACCGTGATAGATTACTATATGTATCTATTTGTATCGTGATAGACACATATAGTAGTCTATCATTGTCTATCACGGTCTATCATAAGTAAATTGTGATATCTTGCTATTATTTGTAAATATTTTGGTTTGTTTTCTTATATTTTAAAAAAGATTTTAACATTCAAACTAATTTTTGAAAATTAAGATTTTATTTGATAACAATATGTTTTTGAAAATTATGATTACTATTAGTATGACTTCTTTATCATGGTTTTCATATTTTGTAATTAAACGTTTGAATTCTTAGCCAAATTTAAAAAAAAAAATTAATTTTTTTTTTTAGTTTTGAAATTTGACTTGATTTTTTAAAACACTCTTTCAATAACATAACATAAACTTCAGTATGTGAAAGTTAGTGTATATAGGTTCATTTTTCAAAAATCAAAACAAAAGATCAAATGGTCATTAAATGAGACGAAAAAATAGTTTTATTATTATTAATTTATTTGTTTATTTATAAAGTTTGACCTTGAATTGAAATATTTACTTTAAAAAATGATGAGAACAAAAAAACCCAAATAATTATCAAGTATATGCGTGTAAATTTAACCAAATGTCTAATATGTCAGTAAGTTGAATGTATATTGTCTAGTTTGGTAGCACTTTCAATTATTGTTCCATTTTTTTATTATAATAATAATAATATATATATATTTTTTTTTACTGTGTTCACATATAAAAAATAACTATAATAATTATAAAATATAGTAAAATTTTAGAATATATCGATGATAGACACCGATAAATTTTAGAATATATCAGATCTTCTTCACCAATGAGGAATTAAATCGGTCAAATTTATTTGAATTTGGGTAAAATAATGGCCACTTGAAAGATGGAAATTCAACTTCGTTGAAGTTGAAATCTAGTGAGATTTTGAATTTTAGGAAGAATGAGAGGAATATTGAAAAGAAAATCAATCAGCAATTTAATTCCTTATTCGTTGAATGCAAGCAGGTCTATATAAATCGAAGATTGAGAAACTCCAGTCATCTTTAGTAGGTGACCATGAGTATATCAACGTCGATTTTGGTGGAAATCAGTACAATGTATAAATCTTAGAGAGAATTTAATTGGTCATCCAACCAGTAAATACATATCATCACTCAACATATTTTCAGATTTCATAAAAAAATTGTAAGAGATGAAGTTGGTGGCGAAACTAATGTGCTCTACCATGAAAGAGTCCATGCAAGACAAGATTAAGCATGTGCCTCCATGGAGAATAAATGGATACATCAAAACAAAATGGTTCGATTCTTACAAGAGAAAATATCTTCACTTCTCTCTCTTTTTACTAAATACGTCACCTTTTCCTCTTCCTCTTTGATTTCTTGTAACATTCATCCAGACAAATGAACATGTTTTTTTTACGATAAATTTACCCTTCTCCTACGTATGTGAGTCACCCAATTTTAATTTAAGGGTTTGATTGTAACACTTTACAAAGTCTAGGGGTGGTGATTGATCAAATTAAAAATTTAGGAATGTAATTGTAACAAACCTCATACTTTGTGTAATTTTCCCTCTTCTTATTATTTAATAATAATAATAATAATAATAATAATAATAATTAAGAAATATAATTATTTTATGATTACATACTCAACGAACAGGCTATTAATTCCATGGAAACAACAGCCTTAAAGAAGGAAAAGCAGCCTTAAAGACGGAACCTTCAGAAGTTCCAATGTAAGTAAGTTTCATAGAGTCTACGTGGCCTAAGACCCGCAAAAGGGTCCCACCTAAGCAAAGGAATAATATATATATAATCTAATTTCCCATGATTTTATTTATTTATTTTCATTTGTCATTTGTCATATATATATATATATATATATATATATAAAAGTAAGATTTTATTTTATTTCCTTTTAGAAAGGAAGTAGTTTTATTAAAACTCAAAAGTATAATTTTTAATCACGGACTATAAGTTTGACATCAACATAACATGAATCAATAGCTATAATTTATTGGAGAAAGTTCTTGAAATATATTTAAAATATCTAAACAAATACCATTACGTATTTTTAGTGTAAAAAAATATGTCAATTATTGTTCAAGTATGTTTATGTTGGCCAAATATCACTAGCGTGACTCTAAAATCAATTTTTGGTTAAAATACTATATATTTAATTTTAGAAAAAAATGTGCTAGGAGAAGATACACGATTTGACTTTGGGAGGAGATGGAACTTTTTTTGGTAGTATTATGCCAAATTTTTTTTTAATATATTTTAGGTTATCTCTAATTTACTCCATCCATTCGTGTAAATATTTTTAGATCATGAAAAAGTTTTTAATTGTCTGAATTTAGTTTTTATACACTTTTTTTTTATAAATATTAAATCTATTCTTTTAAAACTAGTTTTTTAATCAATATTACATAGAATAATTATTTTAAATGAAAAAATTGTTAAAATATTTTAAAAATATTTTTACCACTGTCTATTCTTAATAGACAACGACATTTTGCTATATTTATAAATAAATTGACTCATTTTTTTAGATTTGAAAACAATCCTATTAAAAAATAATAATATTCATGCAAGTAAAAGATACTATATTTTCAATATTTATAAAAGAAAAACGTGGAGAGACTAATTTTATTAAAAAAATCACAAGCACTAAAATTGAGTAAAACTATTAAAATACAACTAAAATTGTATTTATTTAACCTAACGTTTCAGAAAAATATTTCTATTAACTTTTTTCTAAGAGATGAATATTTTCATAAAATTGAGAGATAACAAGTGAAAATATATATAAAGGTAGAAAAATATTTGAGTACATCTTACGATCTTTTTATCTTTATATATTCATTTTAATCATCTAATAAAAGATAAAAATATTTAAAATAATTTAAAATATCTTATACGTGTCAAAATATGATTAAATAATTGAACCAAAAGAAAAGAAATGACCATTTTTGTAAATAGAAAAAGAAAAGGTAATAAGCACTAGAGGAAAGAGAAAAATAAAAAAAAAACAATAACAATTAATAAAAAAAGAAAAATAGAGTTGAGCCGCGCACTTCCAAACTCACACAAGTCGTGCCATTTTTAACCAACAAAAACCCAGATCCTTCTTCTTCTATTACTTCTTCATTTTCACCTTCCCTCTAATTTTCTCGAGAAAATTTCATCTCTGTTTTTTTCTCGAGAAAATTCCTCACACCAACATCAACCACCACAACAACTTCATCTCTGTTCTTCAATTTTTCCATTTTCCGCTTCATCTTCTGCTGTTTTCATCGCCGTTGATTTTGTAAGATTCCTCTTGTCTCGATCGATGTCTTTCGTTCCTCCTCTTCTGAGCCTACTATCGCCTTCTCTGCTTAGGGTTTTCACACAAGGTGTGTTTTCTTACTGTTCTTATGATTTGTTCTTCTCTAATTCAGCTCTGTATCTTCTGTTTTTTTTTTCCTTTTGTTTTTTCAATCCTTTTTGCTGTTTTTTTTCCCACTGTTTGTTGTGGATTTGATTCGAGATCCGAGTGGTGTGCACCGGCATTGTCGAGATTCATTGTGCTTGTGGTTCTCCTTGCGAGTTTTTGGTTTGCGGAAGCGAATTGATGGTTGTTGTGATGAGGTTCCTCTTGACTGACGACTGTCACTGTTTTTAAACTGTTCCGGAATTTTCGGTTGAAGCTGGAGAGTTTAATGGACGTTTTTTTTTTTATTTGGCTTTGGATTTTGGTTTTTCTGTTGATAATCCGTTTTCTCTATGTAGAAGAAGATGGCGGTTCTTCTTCCTTTTCCTCTTCCTCTTCTTCCTCTTCTTCTTCTTCTTCTTCTTCTTCTTCTCTCTCGTTTTTTCTTTTTTCATTCCCGATAATAAGAAAAGTGAGCTGCTGGAAGGTCGAAAATCTTTTTACGATTTGACATCCGCGAAGCTATATGAGAAATCAGGTTTCAGAGTCGTTTTTCTGTTTGGATCTGTCTTTAATGCTAGTTTCTGAGCCCACCAAATTCTTCCCTCGCTTGACGTGATCGGTACTCTCTCCTTCGATCGAACTTTTGTATTAGCTCGAGGAAGACTGGGAAATCGGTGGCATGTTGGCTTCGGACGTTTCATCAAATGGAAATTGCTATTTACTAATCCTCTTTCTTGCTCCCCGATCTTTTGGAAATGCTGCCGAAAGAGTTTCCCGAATCTTGAATCTGGTCTCTAACGCCATTGAATACAATCGCTTCTTCACTTTTGACAGGGTAGGAGGGATTTGGAATGGTGGTTTTGCGTGCTGTATTTGTTCGCTATTTCCGATTATTCAGCCAAAAAGGAATCTAAATGCTTCACGCCTACGAAATGCAACTTCACTTTCTATGCTTCATTTACGCGTCTTCATATAATTGACATAGCAGTTTTTTAATGATTTCTCGTTTTTTCCCCTGCAACAACAGGTTGACGTGCCTGTGCGGATCGTTGCCAGTGGGTTTGGCGTTGTCCTCTGAAGCTAAAGCATTTACCTTTCACACTCATTGTTTCTGAATTGAAATGTTAGGTATGTTTTGTAGTTCATGGGCGTAAAGTAAAAAAGGCATAACGTGTGATGCTCTGCATTTGATGCATAAGTCATTGAGCATTAGTTTTAAGGTGCTAAAATGTTGAGACAATTCTTGATGGATGGACTCAATTTATTTTCTTAATGGTAAAAATATTTTATTTTTATTTTATTTGTTGTATTAAATTAGAAATTCTTCTAACACTTCTTCCTTATTCCTCACTCCAAGGCTTCGAAGGTCCTGGAACTAGTGATGAAATTAGAGAGAGCTTTGAAAATTCTGAAGATGAAAGACCGCTGTCCAAAATTGGGAACCTCAAGAAAAAAGCAATAAATGCTTCCAATAAATTTACTCACTCTCTTAAGAAGAGAGGAAAGAGGAAAATTGACTACAGGGTTCCTTCAGTATCCATAGAGGACATACGAGACGCAAAAGAGGAGAGTGCTGTCCATGAATTGCGTCAAAAACTTCTCGAGAGGAATTTATTACCTTTTAGGCTTGATGATTATCATACTTTACTGAGGTCTGTGCAATTTTTGGAAGCATTCTGCTTCACCAAAGTAAATATTCAGCTAAGTTCATGCATTTTTTAGTGAGTCAATTCAAGTATTCTCATTCTATTTGTTATATTTCTGTAGATTTTTGAAAGCTAGAGAGTTTAACATGGAAAAGACAATCCGGATGTGGGAAGAAATGCTTAATTGGAGAAAGGATTATGGAACTGATACTATTCTAGAGGTAATTTACATATACATTTAAGCGGTCCTGTAAAATGTGCTTCAGTCCTATCTTGATAAGAGTTAATTTCCAATTCAATATATCATTTGCAAAGAAGTGCATAATGTAGTCGGATAACTTTGCTAGTTTTTGAGCTTTAATATATCAGTGAAGTGTTTCATTTGTAGGATTTCGAATTTGAAGAGCTTGAAGAGGTGTTGCAGTATTATCCTCAGGGATATCATGGAGTTGATAAAGAAGGCAGACCAGTTTACATAGAGAGACTGGGGAAAGCCCATCCAAGTAGGCTCATGCATATCACTACGATAGATAGATACTTAAAGTACCATGTGCAAGAATTTGAAAGGGCACTACAAGAAAAATTCCCAGCTTGTACAATTGCGTCTAAGAGAAGAATCTGTTCAACGACAACAATATTGGATGTGCAGGGCTTGGTACGATGAAAACAGTCTTGAAAGGTTTTGTCTATTCAGTTTGCCTGAAATATAATCTTAAACACCATCACGCTTTTGTCTCTGATAATGATGAGAAAAAGGCTAGTTCCATATTGAGAGCTCACATTTATAGAACCGCCAATAATTATATTCACTGCTTGATTGAATGGTTATGGAAACATTGCCTGGACTTAACATTTGCCATCTGGGTATGAAAACTTGAAAATCCTGGATCCTACCTGATTTATGGGTAAATTACTAAACGGAAGTTCTTAGATTCAGAGGCAAAGTCAAACGGAGTTTGCCTTCTATATGTCTGGCCTATTGAAGAAAATACCAACATACATATGCATACACACACACACGTATTTCAAGTTCAGAAAATACCAATATATTAATCTTCAAGATTTACAAATGTGTGGATAATTTCAATAGTATTATTGTTTTCGATATGAAAACCATTCATTTTTCACAACATTTGTATCTTAAATACACAATTCTTTTTACCGAAGGGTGGAGAACTTAAATCAATTACTTTTCAATTTATTAAAAATTGAATTTTATGACACTAATATTTTGATTCCAGGGCATGAAAAATTTCTCCCGCACTGCTGCAAATCTCTTAGCTGCAATGACAAAGATAGACGGTTCTTATTATCCTGAGGTATCCACTTCCTTCCAAACATGAACATATCTGATCGTTTTCTCTCGTGCTTCTCTCATTCCCTTTTTCCACTTATATCTGCAGACATTACATCGAATGTATATCATCAATGCTGGTTCTGGTTTTAAGAAGATGCTCTGGCCTGCTGCTCAGAAATTTCTTGATGTGAAGACTGTTTCCAAGATTCAGGTATAGATGTGGTATATACAAGTTACATGCAGTCCTTTTTCCAAAAGATGGATTAATTAACTATTTCCAATTGTAGGTTCTTGAATCTAAGTCAATTGGAAAGCTACTTGAATTCATTGATTCAGAGTATGACCACTAACTCTCTCTGTATTTGAAGGGTTCTTATCTTTAATTTTTTTACTTCTCTAAGATTGTTTTTCTTTCAGTCAGTTGCCAGATTTCCTAGGTGGCTCATGTACATGTAGTGGTGTTGAAGGAGGATGCCTTCGATCTAATAAAGGTCCCTGGAACGATCCCGATATTATGAAGGTGGTTTTCATCATGTTCCAAATGTAGTCCGGCTCTATGCTAAGTAGTTTCAATTCTTCGGCACAAACTAAGCTATCTTGTGTTTCTAGGTTGTGCATAATGCAGGAGCTACCTTTGTAAGGCAAGGCTCAAGAGTGGCCAAGAATGAAGCAAAATTTCACTCCCGTGCTCAAATACCTTCATTGAAGGTAACTAGTTTGATCAGATCCAGTTTGAATATTGCATATTATTGCATGCTGTAATTATGATGTGTGTACTATACTAAAAAAAAGTGTATAGTGTATTGATATGCATATTTTTCTCTTCCATTAGGGAAGAAGTAGTGATATATCGTTAGCGGATTCAGGATCAGATATTGATGACCCATACTCCCCACTGGAGCGTGCTGGCTCTTTGGTTCCTTGTTTGGCCCCAGTTCACGAAGAAGTAAGTCTTAAACTAAAGCATGTAGCACATGAATTGTGAAAAATGTGTATGCAAGAATGTCAGCAAAATTAAATAAGAATTTGTATTTTTTGCAGCATAGGGCAGCAGACCCTAATGCTTACTACAGTTGTGATGATGATTTCCTACCTGCTAGGATGGTAACCGACAGTGACCAAAGAGTTGGAGGTTCTCAGGGTCCATCTCTTGAAATAATAGAGAATGCGAATCTCTCGAACAAAGAGACATCAAACACAGAAGGTACTTAATATAATCATATTTTTCACTCTAATTTGTGGTAAATCAAAATCTTTGGGCTCACTTGGCACTAGGAAAGTAGGATTATGTGCATAATTTTCTAATTACTCTTAGAAAGTGTTTGCATTTCTAAGTTATGCAAGTTATGTTGTTTGTTGGTTAGATTTTTTTTTCCCCTTTCTCAGTTTTTTTTTCTTGAATTCATTCTTTCCAGACACCGTAGCTAATGAGCATGAAATTCTCAAGCAAAAACTTGAGAAAAGGAACCTTCAGTCTATAGGGAGAGTTCTTATATCATTCTGGGTTAAATTGGTAGCTGTTGTTCGTAGTTTACAGTTTCAGTTTTGGAAAAGACAGAACAACATATATCCTTCCAACACAGAACACATTACAAATAACAATGCTACTGCAATCCAAGGGGTAAACGAAGAAGATTATGTCAGTCCATGTTTACAGCGTCTCGAGAGGCTAGAAAAAATATTTGTAGAGCTGAGCAACAAGCCTGCTAAAATTCCTTTGGAAAAAGAGCATTTGCTTACTGAATCTTTGGACAGAATCAAGTCTGTTGAATTTGACCTGGAGAAAACGAAAAGAGTAAGCTTTTGTTTGTGTGTTTAATTTAATTAGTTAGTCATAAGAGCATTGTTCTGATTGATTATTGTAGCTTAGGATTTACGTTCATTTCATTGGTTCAGGCACTCCACGCTACTGTTTTAAAGCAACTTGAGGCAGGCGAGCTGCTGGAGAAATTACGGGAGTCCCGATGTCAAGTAAGCAGCTTTTTAAAACATAGGGCACATCTTTTTTGTTATTTTTTTAATTTTTTTCCTTTTACTTTTGAAAAATAAGTCTGACTTTTGAAAGGCAGTTTTCAAAATTCCTTTTTACCCCAGGATTCTGAAAAACTAAATAAAAACAAAATAAAATCATTATCTTCTTTGTACCCATTTCATATCCAGAAATCTTCAACCACAATAATACCAACTTGGAAATTTCAAACATAGAGAGAAAAGGATATGATAGAGGCCTCAATTCAAATGGGGGTGGGGGTCCAACTTATAGTAGTAGTCAAATCCCCATTCATTAGGGAAAAAAGAAAAAAGAACTAAACTAAACATAACTTAGCCCTTGTTTTGTCCTTTTTTTTTCTCCTGAAAACTAAGCTTAAAAATATGTCTACCACTTCTTCTTCTTCTTCTTTTTTATTTATTTTTATTTTTTTTATTTTTTTATTTTTTTTAAAAAAAGCTTGATTTAAGAACTAAGGGTTCCTTATAAAAGATAAAAGTGAATTTTTCACACATAAAAAAAATGTCAAATTATTTATAGAAATAGACATTGATACACTTCTATAAGTATCTATTATTGATAGACTTGTATCTGTTCTATCACTGATAGACACTTATAGATTTCTATCAACCTCTATCAATCTTTATCAAAGAAATAAAATTTTGCTATTTTGTATAAATAGTTTCTCTAGACACTTATAGGCTTCTATGAACTTCTATCAGTCTCCAAAGAAATTAAATTTGCTATTTTATATAAATAGTCTCTTACTTTTCTATTTTTGAAAATCCCCCAAGATAAAAACTATGTTAAAAGAAATTTAAGAGAAAAACTAAAAATGGAGACCATTGACTTTAGTTTTGAGTTTTTGAGAACAAACCTTTTAAACCTGACTTTTATTGATGTATCTTTTTGTTCGTACCATTAACTTAAAATCTTCGAAACCCTTGTTCTTCTCCTTCTATTTGACTAAAATTCAAATGCATTGTTAAAGAAGTTTGTGAAACGAAATAAACGAGATCATTATCGTCATCAAACCAAAGCAAACCAAACCAAGTGTAGATTGCTACATCTTGCTTCATTACTAAACCCAACTGTATTTCTGATATATGCAGCAGAGAAGATTTTTGTGCTAGGATTACAATGGTCAAATGAGAAATGGCTACAAACTCTATAATAGCCTTGAAACAAAGCACGCGGTATAACAAAATCCAATGGGTAATTGGTGGTGCCAATATAAACAAAGAGAAGACAGACAGAGAGAGAGAGAGAAAGAGAAAGGAGGCAAAGTATACAAACTCTACTCCCTTTTTTTGGTTGGAATCATCTCTTCCCTTTTTTCTTCTTTTCTTTTTCAATATATATATATATATATAAATATATATTTTGAGGGTTTATAGACAAGGCTGACAAAATGTATACAAAAGGCTGGCTAATGTTTCCCGTAGAGAGTACAGGGTTTGGAGGTTCCAGTACAGAAAAAAAGAAAGAAAAGGGCGAATAACGTGGCTTTGCGTTTGCAAATATTACACCAACTTCTTCTTCACCTCCTCCTCCACATGCTTCTTCCGAGTTCCAAGTAATTTTTAAATGCTTTTTTTTCCCTTCTTTTTTTGAGCTTTCTGTGTAGTTCTTTAAAGATGAATCATGATGTACTATTAGAGTAGATTAGACGATTCCCTATATCAAATTCTAAGAATCCAAGTTCTTTACAATCAATGAAAATGTCAAAACAAAAAAAAAAGCACTTTCTTTGTATATCATTAATCTAATTCTATCCCTTTTGTTTCATTCCTTTTCATTTTTAAGATATTTGTTAATACCATTATGACTCTTCCTTGTTATTAGAAGGATTCTAGAGGGGTTTTGGGAGAGAATGGGAGAAAATTATTTGAAAGGAAAATATATATCGTTGAACATTTTGGTCATTGTAGTTTTTATACTTTTAAATCTCTAAATTTATCCTTCATACTCCAAAGAAATCTTAAAATTAGTTATTATAGTTATTTTGAAGTTAATTCTTATTGAAATTATTGAACTATAGGTACAAGCTCTATCTTTGTGCGAGAAAAGATATATTGTTGAACACACCTTGTTCATTGTACTTTAAGTTTTATTCTATTAATTTGGAATGTCTAAATTTGTTTTCTTTACTTTAATCACATCTTATAATTAGTTCGTGAAGTTAATTTTTATCGAAATTAGTTAAATAAAATAATAATTATTTTCATATTAGTGGATATTTTGGGATAATGTTGTGTATGCAGCAAAAAAAAAAGAAAAAAGAAAAAAAAAACCGAGAAAATACAGGGACGATAAAATAAAGCATAAATGATATTTTAACTAAAGACAATAGAGTGAAAATATATATTTATACTGAGGTCAAAAATTTGATTCTCCACCGACATAAGAAAGATGGAAAGATTTTATTATAGTCGTTACGAAGCTTTTATCAGTCTACACCATGACCTGCACCGATCTTTCAAAAAGATGTTGCAAAGACGTGTGCATCATTCTTTCAAAATATTTAGTGGAGAAAAAAAAAAGAAAAGAAAAAGGGGAATAATGGAGGTATCATTGGAAGAACTGAATAGGTTAATGCATCGTAAAAGGCAAGTGGATCTTGATTGTAAAGATTTTTCCAAACATGTGATAAAAGCTTTTATTATTATTATTATTATTATTACTACTCCTACATTATGCTTGGATTTGATTTTAGAAATATTAAGTTTAGTGGAAATGTTACGTTTATTAAAATTAATTTTCATATAATCATTTTAATTTTTGGTTCTACAATTTTAATATTATTGATGTTTCATACCATCAGAGTGATTTTAAGATGCAAAGGTGAGCTAGCTCATAGGTAATAGATGTAAACTCTCATTGAGATTGGAGATTTTATTTTCCCATCATCTCCATTGTTGTACTAAAAGAAAGATTGATTTCTTTATGACATGTGTGGACGTGACTTTAGAAGAACTATTTTAAGTGAAAATGGTTTAATTGTAATTATTTTTGTAACATGTTTAACTGTTAGTTATTTTAATTTCTGATTGGATATTTGTAAAAGAAATTTTAATTTAATTAAAGGGATCTTTTTAAATATAAAAAATATTTACATTTTATAGCAAAAAGTTTCAAAATTATATACTTTTAGAATTTTTTTTTTGGTTATAAAGTGCAAATATTTTAAGGATTTTTCTATTTATAAGAATTTTTTTAATTAAAAATATTTTCTAACGATGAATGTTTTAAAAAGGATTTTAGAGTGGTACTACATTTGAGAGAGAGGGTAAACCAACTTTTTGTGAGGAAATACAAATGTAAGAGAGAGAGAAAATTTTAGGGCAAAATTTTAAAGCTAGAAAAAAAAAATTAGGAAAAAAATTAGAGAGAAGTTTTCCCCCTCTAAATAATACAAATTTATATTCTTGAACTTTGAGGTTATATCAATTTAAACATTAAATTAACAATGGTTCGATTTAAATCTTGAACTTTTGCACTAGTGTCAATTTATACCCTCCATTATGTTTTGTTTAGATAAATGTTTAACAAGACTTAAAATTTTACCAATTAAACCTTTACACTTTCATAAACAAATCAATTTAGACTTTCAATTAGAATTTCCTTTGAAAATCAGTCATACATATATTTTAATCTCCCATTTTAGGAGTTAAATGGATATAATTATAAGTCTCATAAAATGTTTTTCGAACAAAATTTAAAAGGAGTAAATTGATAAACTTATGAAAGTTTAAGATTCAAATTGATATAGTTTATTAGATTAGGGTTTAAATTGATATAACTCCCAAAATTTAATTAGTATATATATTTTTTAACAATATATGAGATAAGAATCAAATTTATGACTCCAGAGTTAATATAAATTTTATGTCTGTACTCAATTTGGTATCTAGATAGAGAAGTTAAGAGAAAAAGGTCAGAGAGATGAGAAGTTGTTGAGAGAAAAAAATTAAAACATATTAAAAAAAATATTGGAAAGAGAAAGTGTGAAAGAGGTGAAAAAGATTAAAGAGGAAATAAAGTTAGAAGTAGAGATCATCGAGTAGAAAAGTTAGGAAAAAAATGATAATTTAGAATGGAAAATATAACTTTTCACTAGAGATGTCCACGGTCCCTGTCTCCGCCCCCTATTTTATTTTTCGTTTCCACGAATTTCTTCACAGGGAATATTGTGAAGATTTTCCACAGGAATTTTGTGGGATCGGGTTCCGGAAAAAATTTTCCCATCATTTTTTTCTAATAATATTTCTTATTTCAATTAAATATATAATTTTAACAATTCCTTTAACATATCCAATACAATTTTCATTTAAATAAAATATTATCAATTTTGATAATGGAAACAATAATACACATTCAATTTAAAAAGATATAACAAAAATGCTAAATTCTCTCATTTTTATAACTAAGGAATTAAAGTAATAAATTTTAAACTTAAATAATTAAAACCTCCATAATTATCCTAATAAAGTGTATAATATATATATATATATATATATGAGAATTATCCATCAGGGCAGATGGGGACACGGGGCAAGGTCAGGGTCAGGATCGGGGTCGAGGTTAGGAAATATATTCTCCGTCCCCGGCCCCGAATTGCAAACGGGGAAAAAAAATTTCATTTCCTCCCCCATTCCCCGTCCCATTCGGGATGGGTCTCTATGAGGCCTCGACTCCATGGATTTTTTGGACATCTCTACTTTTTACACCATAACATAAAGATGCAATAGGAAGTTGAAATAGGTGTTAAAAATTAGTGCAAACCTTGTAGGGGAAGTAATTTGAAATATCTACATTCCATTTGGTAACCATTTGGTTTTTGTTTTTGAAAATTAAGCCTATTTTATCCACATTTCTTATAATGATTTGCATCTTTTTAAATATAATTGTTGAATTTTTAGTCAAATTCAAAAAACAAAATCAACTTTTTGAAAGTTATTTTTTTTAATTCTCAAAATTAGCTTGATTTTTTAAACCAATGATAAAAAGTAGATAACGAAGTAAGAAATTTAAAAATGGAAGTAGTGTTTATAAGTTTAATTTTCAAAAACAAAATAGTTACTTTACATACCTTAATTTTTTAAAAAATAGATGTTAGTGCCACTTATTTAGGATAGTTGCTTGTAATTAGGAGGAATTTAGGGGCTGGGTGGAGTTGATTAGGAATGCTATTAAGGTAAGTGGCTTAATTAGTGAGTTAGTGGGGTTAGTTATTTATTTCTTATAAATACAGGTAATGTTTCTCATTAATTTCGATGCATATACCAAAATTGAAGTGCTTGTGCACCTTCTCTCTAATGGTGGGTTTGAACATAGTTTAAAGGTAAAAAATTAATTAGGTCAATGGTTCAATCCATCACCCCTACGATCGTAAACTAAAAATATTCGATTTTTGCAACCCTAATTCCCATCCTACCAAAGTTCTCGAGCTTTGGTGCTTGCTATTTTAGTTTTTTACGACCCTCTACACCTACAATTGTTAAACTAAAAAATTTCTCTCTAATTTCTACTACTTGTTCTATTCATTTTTTTTGTTGTTGTTAATAATAGGAGATTTTTGTAATTAGAGATACCAGCCTGTTTTCTAAAAATTAATCTCTATCAAGTTACCCTTGTTACAAAACAAGGGAAACAATAACTATATTGTATTATATTTATAAAGTTTATAAGATACGAAAAGATAAAAAATATATAGAAGATAATGGAAAAAATATTGGGTAATTGTTTTAAATGATAGATTGAGATAGACCACGATACCCATCTATTGGTGATAGACATCTATTAGACACCGATAGATGTCTATCGTTATCTATTGCGGTCTATCACGATAGACAGTGATATTTTGATGTATTTTAAAATAAATTAGTTCTTTTTTTTAAAAAAAAAAAATTGAAAATGACCCAAAAATATTTGGGAATATGCAATCTATGAACATCCATATATAATTTAAATATTTATAGCATTTTTCCTTAGATGTCAATAGTATATAGTGTTGGAGTTGATGCCACAAATCTTGTAGGGTCCTATATTTTGTAATTGTAATATACAAACATCTTATTTATTTAATAAAATATATGATATTTTATTTCATTTTTAGTTGCATTAACCACAAACCAATAAACTAAGATCCAAGATTATCTTGCAGCTTAAACATATATGTAGAGACATACGAGAGATCATGTTTAAATGATAACCTAAATAGTCTGTAATAGATGGATAAAGGTGGATATCTTATCCTGGTGACACTACGAGTATGACTCGCTTTTTAGATGTTATAATTGTTATAAAATACTAAAAATGATCGGATCCCAATCATTCATGTGGAGACATGTGAGTGGGGATATTCTATATAAAGAAGTTTGTATAAGACTAGACCATGAAATGTTTATTCTCATTATATAACACCGTTCATAATAGAGACTTACATTTCACTAGGATGACCATAGGTAACATGACATGAATCTTGAGTGAGTTGTGAACTGTCTATGAAGGTGGTCCGTTGATTTGTATGGGTGAGCGTGGCTAGATCGCCGATGTAATAGGCCTGACGTTTTGGGGATTCATCTGATTGAGGAATTAGGAACATAGCTACAAGAAGGAATTCACTCATTTCCTAACATCGAGGTAAGTAGATAAATTGTTTCCTTAAAGGATGATTCTGGTAGGGGTGTTCAAAAAACCCGATAACCCCACCAACCCGGACTACTCAACCCAAATCGCAAGGGTTGGGTTGGGTTAAAAATGTTAAAAAAAATATTAAATTTAGGTTGGGTCTCAGGTTACCCCATTTCAGGGTCGTGTCGAGCCGACCCAACCCGACCCAAATATATATAAATAAAAGTAAAAAAAAAAAGTTAAATTTTAAAAAAAGAACCGGTGACCCAACCCGGCCCAACCCGATAATTTTGGGTTGGGTTAGGTTGGGTTGACCCTCCAAAAAAGAACTAATATGGTTCATTATTAGCCAACCCGAATTTTTGGGTTGGTCTACAAAAATCTTCCAACTCGGCCCAACCCGGACTATGTATACCCCAAGATTCTAGGGCTTGAACAAAGTGGCGCCACACCTTCTCCTGGCCCGAGATGGGTTTGATCATAGTTAGACTATGATTTATTGTTCATTAAAGGGATAAATAGTATGTAAGGAGTTAAATGTAACTACATGAGCAAAACGGTAATTTTGGTCTAGCTGTACTTATGAGCAATTTTTGAAGGGTCATCGTTCTGTTGACTGGTTATACCAATGGACACAAAAATATATCTATAGTGCGAAGAGTGCAACTATCGATCTTTAATTGTCAATAGACTTTAATTGCACATAATCTATGCCTTGTGAATTTTGCCCTTTAGCAAAACAACGTTTGTCTTTGACTTCACATAATAATTGTTGTGCACATATGTTTGACCTTACGTGCTGACTTGTGGGGACCTATTGCTACTTCTGCTCATGATGGTTATTGTTATTTTCTTACTTTGGATGCTGATTGTATTGGAATTTATGCCCTAAAACCTCGTAGTCAATTAGTTATTTGATATAATGATTATTTTACATAAGCAATGATGAGATATCCATTATGAGAAAAATCCAAGGAATTTCATGAGACTTAAACAGTGTGCGGTTGACATACAGATGGATCATGTTCAAGTAATAACCTAAAAATTTATAGTATATGGATAAGGTTAGATATGACCCACTTTGTAAATGTTATAAATGATTTGATCCAATTTGTTCATGTATAGATATAAAGTGAGAGTATCTTATACAGAGAGTTTGATAAGACTAGACCGCGAAATACTTAATCTCTTTTTGTAACACTGTTAGCTAAAAATATTAATATCTAAATCCTGAGTGAGTTATAAACTCCTGTCTATGAGGGCTGTCCTTTGATTTGTATGGGTGAAAGTAGTCAGAGTTGTCGACTTAATAAGCGTACCATTTTGGAGACTTTTCCAAGTAGGGAGTTGGAAACATAACTACACAAGATGGAATTCACTCCTTCGCGTCTTTAAAGTAAGTAGATGAGTAGTTCCCTCAAGTACTAGTTCTAGGTCTTAAACAAAGTGTATCCACCCTCTCATTGGTCCGAGAAGGACTTTGTTTATGGTACAACCATTAACAGATTGCTCATTAGAGGGATTAGTGGTATTTAAGGAGTAAAAGGTAATTAGGGGTAAAAGGATAATTTGATCCAGTTGTAATAACAAACAACTCGTGAAGGATCGACTTATTTATAATGGTTAAATCTAGCGATGCAAAATATTCTACAATGCGAAAAGTGCAGTTATGGGTTTTTACTGCAGTGACTCATAGTTAATGAATGTTGATTAACTTAATTAAAGAGTTTAATTAGTTAATCTTGGATCATTGGACCTTATAATCTGTAGGTCCATTAGGTCCCCTTTGTTAGGACTGGTGTCCTAAATCTCTTGAGTTCTCGTAGTTTGTAAAGTTGTAAATACAAATTATTTATTCAATAAAATAATGAATTATTTTATTTGACCTTTTGTTTGCATTAACTCAATTCAATAAACTAATATCCGTGGTTATTTTATATAAACTTAAACATGTATGTGGTTGACATACAAAGTTGGATCATGTTTAAGTAATAACTAAAAAGGTTTGTAGTATAGAGATAAGGTTGAGTGTCTTATCATGGTGACACTATGGATACGACCCACCTTGTAATTGTTACGAGAGTTATAAAGTGTTACAAATGATATGATCTTAATCATTCATATGGAGACATGTGAGTGGAGGTACCCTATGCAAAAAGTTTATATAAAATCGGACCGTGAAATGTTTAATTTCTCTTTATAACGCCGTTAATTGAAGAAATTAATATTTTATAGGATAAGCATAGGTAACTTGATCTTAATCCTGAGTGAGTTATGAGCTCATGTCTATAAGGACAATCTTTTGATCTGTATGGGTGAGAGTGGCCAGATTGCCAACTTAATAAGCTTACCATTTTGGGGATTTTTCTAAGTAGAGAGTTAGGAACATATCTTCACAAGATAAAATTCACTCTCTCTTATCTTTAGGGTAAGTAGATAAATTACTCTCTTGAAAGCTGATTCCAAGTCTTGAACAATGAGGTCTCACACTCTCACTGGTCGGAGAAAGGTTAGTTTATTGTTGGACTATAAATTGTTTAACCATTAAAGGGATCAGTGGTAGTTAAGGAGTTAGATGTAACTATAGGGGTAAAATGGTAATTTGACCTAATCGTAGTTACGAGCAATTGTGAAGAATAGACTTACTGTTTTAGTCATATCCAACAGTGCGAAGAGTGCAGCTACGGCCTTTAATGGAGTGACCTGCTATTAATGATTATTGATTAATTTAATTAATTAATCTCATATCATTGGAGCTTCTAATTTGTAGGTTTATTAGGTCCCCTTGCTAGCTCATTAAGGGTTAAATAGGAATAAATTAATTTGGGATTAATTTGAATTGTTTAAATGAAATAAGGGAATTAATTTTATAAGGTATAATTAATATAATGTATATAGATACATTATAATATAAAGTTAATTTTGAATGAGATTCAAAATTATACTTTATTATATTAGACAAATGAATATTTAAATAAGATTCATATAAAACTATAGGTTAAAATTAATATGAATAAGATTCATATTAAACTATGGATTATGTGAGAGAATATTATTTGACTATGATTCAAATTCAAATTAAATATATGATATTTAACTTATTAGTTAATTAATTTTCAATTATTTAATTAAGTATATATTAAAAATGATATATATATATATATATATATATATATATTAATTAAAATAATATTATAAATTTAATTATATTAAATTAGATTTATTAATATTTAATTAAGAATATTATTTTATACATAAGAGTGGGGAGCTATTAAGAAACAACTTCCCCCTCTTTCTCACATATAACGTAATTGTTTTTGGCAGAGGAAGAATATACATGTTGAATGAGAAATTTCAATGAATCACAAGTTGCCACATCATTAACGAAAGCCTGAGCCTATTGGGAAGATTATAAGTTGGATTGAGTCGAGTAATTAAAGTTCATCGGGCCCAACCCAATTCAAGTCCATAGTGAAATTTTGCGCCAAATTAAAGTTTAAGCCCAAGCCCAATTTGGGCCCAATAAAGCAATTGAGCCCAAGCCCATGTAAAGCCATGAGAAACCTCTATAAATAGAGGCCTTACCTCTTCATTTAAGGGGAGGTTGGAATAATTAAAAGCCAAAGCTCTCTGAAGATCTGAAGTTTTGAAGTTTTGAAGCTCTGAGGATTTGAAGAACACAACTCCTTCATAGCTCTAAAGATCAGAAGACATACTAAAGCTCTGAAGATTAGAAGACATATCAAAGCTGTGAAGATCAGAAGACATACTAAAGCTCTGAAGATCAGAAGGCATATTAAAGCTTTGAAGATTTAAGCTCCAAAGATCCAAGTACTGATGCTCCTAATTCTTGAAACCCAACACTCTTAAGCTCTCAAGTGTTGAAGACTGAAGTTTGTCAAAGTTTCAAAGACTAAAACACTCAAATTCTAAAAAACCGAAGATCTAAATTATTATCTGAAGGTTTGAAGATTAGAAGACTTCAACAAATTGACTGTCTTTTCACAACCTACAAGCTGAAGATTCAATCTCCTCAAAGTCAAGGAAAAGCTCACAAGCCGGTCCAAAATGATCGACAAGTTCAAAGACTACTCCAAACGGGTAAGAAATTCTACATTCTAGAGAGCCTAGAGAGAATTCTTCCAACAACCAGAGGACTCTCTGACTCCTGAACCTGATCACACCTGAAGACTGAAGTCCTTCGAAGATACAAGCATTCTTCCAAGACTTCAACTCCAAGATCAGCATACACTTTGCTTTCTTAAATAAAGCGTACGCATTCGACTGAGAGAGAATCAGAGGATCAAGTACCAGAGATCGAACCACATCGCATCAAATAAAAATTAATATCAACACCAACTCAAGTTCAATTCTACGAAACAAGTTTCTTCGGAAGTCTCATGTGAGCATTAATCATCCAAGAAGATCAACAAGCCCAAAGGTCGATTGTCCAAGAAGATCATCAAGTCCAAAGGTCGATTGTAAAAGATCATCAAGCCCAAAGTTTGATCATCCAAGAAGATCAACAAGCCCAAAGGTCGATGGTCCAAGAAGATCATCAAGCCTAAAAGCCGATCATCCAAGAAGATCAACAAGCCCAAAGGCTAATGGAAGAAGATCATCAAGCCCAAAGACCGATCATCCAAGAAGACCAACAAGCCCAAATGCCGATCACAAGAAGTTCAACAAGCCCAAAGGCTAATGGAAGAAGATCATCAAGCCCAAAAGTCGATCATCCAAGAAGACCAACAAGCCCAAATGCCGATCATCCAAGAAGATCATCAAGCCCAAAGGCCAATCATCCAAGAAAATCAACAAGCTCTAAGAAGATCATCAAGCCCAAAGACTGATCATCTAAGAAGATCAACAAGTCCAAAGGCCGATCATTCAAGAAGATCAACCAGCTTAAAGATTATAGTTTATTTTGAAAGCATCAAAATATTATGTATTAGAGATTGTACTCACTTTCCGCAAAATTAATACAAATATAAAGTTCAAGTTCCACAAAATAAATTTCTCTTGAAATCTCATGCGTACAATACAGTTTCTGGATCTTTAAAAATTCTCTACAGAAATATTATCAAGCTCTCTCTCAAATTGGGTTTTTCCTTTTCTTACAAAAATAAAAAAGCCCACACCTCCTTCATTTCTTATTCGGAGATTAGCAAGGAAGATCAATTGGTGGTGTTCACTGTATATTGAGTTTGAGGAAGTTTTCAAGTGTTCATGAAGTTCGTGATAGTTGATACCGAGGAGAAAAACCTATAGAACACGGTCTTCAAAGGTTTATTGATTTCTCCTTTTAAAAATCTCCTTCTAAGCATGTTGTGTAAATTTGATATTTATTATAGTTCTGTTTTATTTCTCTATTTTTGAGTTTTTTTCCAAAATGAAATTCATTGACACAAGGCAACCATTCGTTTCCATTGAGGAATTTAATTTCTTTACCCCTGCTAGCTCATAATGGGTAAATAAGGACCATTAGTTTCAAATGAATTGAAGTGTTCAAATTTATTAAGGAGATATTCATTAATTGTATATGATATAATTAATATAATGCATATAGATACATTATAATATAAAGTTAAATTTGGATAAGATTCAAAATTAAACTTTATAATAAAAAGAGAATTATTGTATTTGAATAAGATTCGAATAATAGATAATATGAATGAGATTCATATTAAAACGATAGGTTAAGAGCTAATATGGATAATATTTATATTAAAATTATAGGTTATGAGAGAAATGCACATCTGAATATGATTCAAATCTTTAAAGTAAATATTATATATCTAATCAATAAATTTAATTTAATTAGTTAAATTAAATTATCAAGTGAATAAGGAAGTGGGTAGTCATCAAATTTAATTAGTTAGTTTAATTTGATTAAATTAAATAAATAAGTGGGACTTATCCCATTAGATGAGATAACACAAAAAGATAAGGTTTTTTTTTTTTCTTTCTTTCTTTCTTTTTTTTTTTAAATAATGAGAGTGGATTAATAACTTCTAGTAGAGAAAAACTTTTTCCCATCTCTTTCTCCTATTCTCTCTTAATGAATTTCACAAAGAAATGAGTTTTGTGTGAAAAAATCTCCCAAAATTGAATTCCCTAATCTCTTTTGGAAGAAGGTTCTCTTTAACCCGTCTCTTGCCAAAGAATAACAGGGAAGACCTTGTGATGGCATCATAATACTGTTTGTGGAAGATGATTCGTTAAGGAAGAAGAAGTTGCTGGAATTCTTGAAGACGGTCTTTAAAGGTGAGTTCTTTCTTTTTCTCTACAATTTAATTTGATGCTTAACCTGTAATTGTATTATGAATGTAAATTTCTTCTGTTCTGTGTTCTAAATTTCTAAAAAAAATTGAAAGCAAAACGATCACTCACTTCCGTCGTGGGATTTGATCCCTTTAGATTGTAGTAGATACACTTATGTGTTCATGTTGAAAAGAAAATCTGCTGTATTTACTATTGTTTTTCAATTTTTTAAAACTAGTTGAGACTCAATATAATGTTGTCTTATAGGTTTTCAGATCTGACAATGCACTAGAATTATTGTTTGATGAATTTTTTCGTAACAAAGGAGTAGTACATCAATTTAGTTGTGTAGAAAGACCAGAACATAATTTGGTAGTTGAGAGAAAGCATCAACATATTCTAAATGTGGCGTATGCTCTATTTTTCCTGTTAGGGTTGATGCCCTAAATCTCGTGGTATTGTAGTTTATAATTTTATTTGTACAAACTCATTATTTATCTAATAAAATGAGTTGTACTTTATTTGATATTTAGTTGCATTGTCCCAAAAACCAATAAATTAAGATCCAAGCTTATTAGATATAACTTAAACATATATATGGAGACATACAGGTGGATCATGTTTAAGTGATAATCTGAACGCTCACAACTGGGATTTGAGCCAAAGTTGATTGAGTTGGTTCTTGATTGCATTTCCTCTATTTAGTTTTCTGTGTTGATCAATGAGGAATCTATCATTTCAAGCAGAGGGCTCCATAAAAAAGGAGACCCTCTTTCTCCCTACCTTTTTTCTACTAGTAGCAGAGGGCCTTTCTTTTATGCTACAGCAAGCAAACAACAAAGGTCTTCTTTCAGATCTTTTTATGTCTTCATCTTGTCCATTAATTTCTCATCTTCTTTTTGCAGATGATTGCCTTGTCTTTTATAAGACAAACAAAATGGAATGTATCAACCTAAAAAATTTGTTTAAGCTGTTTGAGAAAGCTTCAGGGGAGAGTATCAACTTCTCAAAATCAGCAATGTTGTGGAGTCCTAAAATTTTAGAGATTTAAAGGGATTGAACCAAGCCTTTGTAGCAAAACAAGTTCGGAAGTTGTTTTCTAATTCTCAATTTTTTGTGGCCCTGGTTCCTAAAAGCATCTACTTTATGGATGGTGATATCTTATTAGCTGAAAACGACCATTATCCTTTTTTCAGATAAGGGAGCTCTCAGTGGGTCTTCGGTATAGTTGGAAATGGCTCTTCAGTCAATGTCTACTCCAGCCTTTGGGAAAATTTGTATGGATGACCCATTTTTTGGGCCCAAAATATCAAATGACCTAATTTTTTAAAATAATGTCAATCAACCATCTGTTCACATCATTGCCATACTAGATTATGAAAATGCCTTCCCTTCTTTGTCTTCTTACCCTTTTACTGAAAACCAACCAAAACTAAAAACGCTTCAAAGGTAATGGCTTCGTATCGCTCATAAGCTCCAGACGGTCTTGCTATGTCTGAAATCGATCATTTGGGCTTACAAAATCTTCCAATGCCACGAAAAAATCGAATCTGATCGGTAAGTGATTTCAATCCGTGCCGATTATGTCTGAAACTAATCGATAATAGGAAAAGGATGGGTTATTCTGGGATTTAGAAATACTGTGAACCTATGATTTTTTTGGTTTTCGATATGTTCTGAGGTTGACGATGAGTAAAAAGAGAGAATGTGAGCGAGATAAGTGAGTGAAATTGGCGAAAACGATACTAAAGAGAGCGACACCAGAAAGGGTGGGTCGTTGTAGGGTTGAGAAATACTGTGAACCTATAGTTTTTTTGTTTGTTTTTTTTTTGTTCTCAATGTGTTCTAAGGTTGAAGACAAGTAAAAAGAGACCAAAGAGAGCGACACTAACGAGACAATGTCTGGCGAGCGTGGTTCTAGCGAGATTGAAACAGAATGTAGTGTTTACAATTTTTTTGAAGAAATTATTGTTTGAATCTTTATTTCATGCAGGAGTGATTTAAGATGTCAACACGTTTTAGAATACCTGTAGTCGACCGATTTTCCGGTCAAGTAACAAGCTTGGCCCACATTGCTAATGCGAACAAAATCGTGAAGGAGAAGCTTACCCCATGATAGTTAGAGATGTTCAAGAGAACAATTTTTGGGCGATTTGTAGACATTGACATGGTGTTCAACAACCAAATTATCCACCATATGTTGTTGAGAGAAGTGAAGAGCACTAGAGCTGACTCAATGAGATTCTCTGTTGGCGGAAAGGTCGTCACGTTTTTTAAGGATGATTGGTTTGTGGTGATCCCCCACGCGAGTTGATCAGAATGAGAAGTCCTCATATGAACTTGCAATCAAGTATTTTGGTAATTGAGTGACAAAGGATACATTACATATCAGTCTATTAGAGGAAAGATACAAGTAGTTGGTTCGAAGATGATGAGGATGCTGTGAAGATCACCTTAGTGTACTACATGGAGGTTGCAATGATGGGAAAGAACAAGCAGAAAGATGATTTAAGGACGTTCAAAACATAGAGTATTACAATAGTCTAGACTGGGGTACCATTATTTGGGAGAGGACATTCGATGCCCTAAAGATTGCATTGAATGATAAGATTAGTTTATATATGACGAAGGTGAAAGGAAATAAAAATTATGTCGTGAAGTACTTTTTGCGTGGATTTCCAGAAGGTTCCAGGTAAATTTTCTTAACATAATAATCGTGTTGTTTGATTTAACATTACTATTGTTCTTAATATATGTTAAATCTTATTTGGGTATGGACGTACGAGATCCTAGTTGCATCGATAGCTGGGAACATTGTTAAGCAAAGGAGCAAGGTGGCTTTGCCTCGTATATTACGATGGTCATGCTTCCATTTAGTGTCCTTCAAAGTACTCGAGAGAAACATATTCGAGTCTAACAATGTAAGTGTACTCTATGCATAATATGTTTATTTGGTTGTTAAATTGACACTAACCATTTTATTGAGATGTTAATGCAGATAAAGGTCAAAGAGGGTCTTGTCATGACCGATGTTGAGAGGGAGTTTCGGGATACCCTAGTGGATAGATGACCTATATTCGATCTAGGTGCCAATGATGATAGTGTTGAAAGCAGTAGTAGGTCGAGTAGTGGAGGTAGTTCTGAAATCAACGATGATGATCATCGTGGAGGTAACAATGATGAACATGAGGATGCTGAATGTGGAAGGGTGGATGGAGGGACATACACACCTAGTGATGATATGTTCCATGATGTGGTGGGGGACGTACGATGAGGATGAGTTAAACCTATATGATGTCCATCTTACGGATTCCCATAGAGAGCGATCTATGGATGAGGAGTGTCATAAGTGTGTTGGCCGCAGGGAGGGAGCCCATCCCAACGATTCTATTTATTTGTACTTGCAGAGCATTGACAGCTCACTATCGAGGTTGGATGATCATATATCTATTTTAGATAGTCGTGTATCCAAGATCGAGAAAAACATGACAGACATGAAAGCACATTTTTCAACCATCCAGTCACTATTGTAGTTTATGTGCAAGGTTTACATTTACTATCGTATCTTTATATTTAGTTTTTACGTGTTCGTGAACTCATCATTTTATGTTTACTAATTGAAGAGTTCCATGGTGATTAAGGAAACGACAAGGTCACCCATCCCATATACAGGTGACGATGCCACGATGTCGCTCATCCCACCTATTGATCCCAATACTACTGATGCGACTACCTCTTATACTCCCGTGCCCCCTCTAGAGCCTTCAAATACCACTATTACACCTACTCCCATTGCCCCTCTAGAGCCTGATATCATAGAATCACCCACTGACATCCAACCTATAGAGGCTAACGTTCCACATACACAGCCTGACGTGTCTACCTCACCCACTGACATCCCACATCCAGAGGCTGACACATTTGACTTACTCACCATGCCACATACAGAGGCCGACACGTCTGACATCCTAGAAGCCAACACTTCTAATATTGTTACGACCACATAAGAAGTTATATTAGTGAGTAATTTATTGATCGGTAATCTTTGTTTATATTCTTTATTTAAAATTATATATATTTTTTATATTTCTTGATGAGTAATTTTTTGTTATCTGTTTATGTAGGTCTCGAAGAACTAGTCCTAAGAGGAAATGTGTTGATAAATATACTCCTCCAGCTCAACTAAAGAAGAAAATAACAAAAGATGATGAAACTAGGGTACAACTTCCATATGAAAGTCAAAAGGTTAAGTATCCTCTCCCGAGTGTGCCTAAATCACTATTCAGAGCGATTATCAGGTACAACATAGCACATGATGTTCCATTTACTATCTTTACAGAAATGATGGGTTGGATCACCAATGAGAATACAGATAACGAGGTTCGAGAGAATTCCTTTAAGCAACTATCGAAGCAATTTTTTAAGGAATTGATTAAACCAAGTTTGTATTTTGACTGATATAGTAATTTTTTGTGCAGACCGTAAATACTTTATTTCATTTTATGAAAGAAAATTTTTATAACCGACTTGACATGTGCATGCAGAAGTTCACCATCTTGTCAATTGGAGTAACGGTAAACTTTGATATATTTTGTTGTGCAGAGTCATTTTACGATGATCATGTAGTCTCTTAATGCTATCGTTTAGTAAAACACTTTTACTTGATAGCTTGTCTCCGTGAGTTCTTTTTGAATGAAGCAACTTCTAAATTTAGGAAAACAATTTTCCTTTTATCTTACGATTACCATAAAACTTCTAATAACCTTCCAATCAATCGGTTATTAGAGAAAAAAATTAATTATGATATAATTAATATATTATAAATAAATATGATAACCAACTTATCATATTATATTTATAACCTATAGTTTTAATAATTCATCACATAAAACATATAAACCATAGTTCTTTTTCTATTTTATAGTTCGTAGACAAAGCTAATTCAGAATTGTCTTTCATTCCAAGGCATAACTTGTATCCATGCGCTTCATATTCGCCTGGAGTTCGCTCCCAGAAATATAGCCATCCCCACCCCCTCACGTCAATCCCACGAGCCTCTTATCCATTCTCATTCGATCTTAATGTAAATCATATTTACATTAATTCTTCAAAATAATATATTTCATACATCACACCAATTATATCACATATAATTGAATTTTCTCTTGTTAATTTAAACACTTCAAACTAACCCCAAAATCTTATTCTCAACTTGAATCCATTGAGCTACTAAGGAGACCTTATGGACCTGTAGCTTGAAACTCCAACGGTACGTGAATAACTAACTAAACTCTTTAGTCACGAGATCCACCATCTGTTAACTGCCGGACACACTACTAAAGATCGACAGCTGCACTCTTCTCACTACAGATATATTTCTGTGTCCATATTAACCAATCAACAACGCGATAACCCTTCACAAATTGTTCGTAAGTACAACTGGGCCAATTTACCATTTTACTCCTATAGTTACTCTAACTGCTTAAGTACCATTGATTCCTCTAATGAACAATAAGTCATAGTTCTACTATGACTGAGTCTTCTCTTCCAAAAAGAGGGTGTGACCACTATGTTCAAGAGCCTGAATCAGCCCTGAAGGGAGAAATTTATCTACTTGCTCCTGCTTCGGAGAAGGAGTGAATTTCATCTTGTGTAACTGAGTTTCCAGCTCCCTAATCAGACAAATCCTCAAAAGGTAGGCTTGTTGAGTTCGAAATCTGGCCACTCTCACCCATACTAATCAAAGGACCGCCCTCATAGGCAGGAGTTCCCCAAACACTCAGAATTAAGGTCATGTAACCTATGGTCGTTTTAATAAGATGTAAGTCTCAATTATCAACAACGTTATATAAAGAGACTAATCGTCTTATGGTCTGGTCTTATACAAACTCTTTGTATAGGACACCCCTTCTCGCCTTGTTGACACTCACTGTCTAATAACTCTTGCGGAAATAACTCTGATACCAATGTACAAATTGAACAATCAACTGATTAAATAGGCCCATTTTATTTTACAATAATGTAACGTTTATACAAATCCAAGATTTAATTACAAGTTTACAACAACAACTGTAAAATCCTCGGAAAATGTAACTGTGGCACGTGGCAGACATTGACCTTAGCAGCACCCTGGAACTCCTCACCTTTCGCTACCTGGGAAAAGGAAAATCATTTGGAAAGCATGAGCTATAAAGCCTAGTGAGTGACCAGAAAATTGATTTTTATCAGAAGAACTACCCCACATTTGGGTACTTTTGCTCAGATACCTTCTTAACGATGTCCTTCAGTATCGAGCTACTCGGATACCTTCTCAAATGTCCTTCGATATCGAGTTTTAAGTAAAACTAATCATAAAATAACTTTCTTTAATAAAACTTAGAAAACATGTCTTTATCTGAAAGATCTTTGTTTAGCACATGGTTTCTTAAAACATTGAAAACATTTTAGTCAATCACTTTGATCGTTTAGGAACCTTCCTTTCTAGAAGTTCCTTTGTCACCTCAGACTCCCTTTTGAACCTTAAAATCCAGATTCAACTTAAAGCTCAGATTACTCATAGTTATAGGCTTTATCTAGAGATATTTCCTTCTACAAATATGCTCTAAAATGTCTCAGAAATATTATCCTAAAATCTTAGCTCAGAACTTCTCGTGGTTTGGCTGTAATCATCAAAACATCAAGACTGGCCCAACTTACCCGACAGCTCGACCCTTCTGTCTTTTCCTCATTCTCCAGCCCGATTCCTTGGAGCTTCTTCTTCGAAAGCCCCACCATGAAAACTAGACTCCTTTAACTTTCGGATGGCTTTAGAATCACATTAAATGCATGAGTATTCTGGGAGAACTCCTCGTTCCAAGTTGATGTTGCTTTCCAAACTTCATTGTCTAATTCGTCCTCTTTGAGCTTCTATGTCCAACGCATGGATTTTGCTCTCAACGCAAGGTTTCCTCAACTCTCTCACTCTTCTTTATGTATTTTGAGTTGTGATCTGAAGAATGAAGTCTTTGGTCCTATTTATAGGCGTCCAAGATTGCTCCATGGCCGACACCTCCTACTTGGCCGCATGACCAAGTGTCTCTTCCTTACACCATCAACGCAATCTTGCATAAACACAATCCAATGTGTCTTCTTTCTCTTTCACCAACGCATGGCCCTTAACTTTGTATGTCTTCTTATGCTGCCACCTCTTTTACTTAAGACTTAAGAATTCTTCCTAACAAGCCACATGTTTGTATGACATCCTCCATGAGTTCATCCTTCATATGCGTCCACAAACTCTTGGATGTTCAACACATCACTTCCATTTTCCTTCCTTCAACTGCATGCCATCACCAACAACCCTTTCAATGCATCAACACAACTTCTTCCAATGCATTGGTCGCTTCCAACGCATCAACACAACTTCTTCCAACGCATTGGTCCCTTCCAACACATCAACACAACTTCTTCCAACACATTGTAGTTCCCTCCCAACGCATCAACACAACTTTCTATACTTAGCCAAATTTCCAAATTTTCCCTCCTTCCAACGCATCACACACAGCATTCTATACTTAGCCAAATTTTCAAATTTTCCCTTTGCCTAAGTACTTTTTCCAAGATCTTGTGGCCAATGCATAACAATGCCTAGTCCAACACTTAGTCAATTTTTAGGGATTTAAGCTTAACTCAAAGCTACTCACATAGCAATGCCTAGTCCAACACTTAGTCAATTTTCAGGAATTTAAGCTTAACTCAAAGCTACTCAAGGAAAATCTATTCAACACTTAGAAATTTCCTTTTTCTTCAACATAGGATTTAACTTTCTCCTAGTTAATCCCTTAATTACCTACTTAAGTAGGAAAAATGGAAATCTGGGTTTCATAGGAGCGATCTATAAATTCTCATTTTGAGATTCTTCAATAAGATCATGAGTGTTGAGAAGTTTGATTGCCCTACAGAAAAGAGAAACATAGCCAATGTGATAAATATCAAAAAGTAGCAAACTGGGTGGGTTAAGAATACTAAATTTTTCAACTTTCCTTACACATCCACAATGCATGGATATTAGATTCAGAATCTGATGGCAAAAAAGACATGTCCCATCGATAAAATATGACGACTTGCAAGAATCTCACATGTGGGAAGAGTATTGAGCCATGCCTTCCAAATAAAAATTTTTACTTTGGGAGGAATCGCCAAAAACACATAATCATCCACATCTTACTCATCTAAAGGTTCGAGGAGGATGATGCATTAAAAAAAACTACTTGAGCTACTTTGTAATCACTTTGGACGGAATATATGCCTTTGACAAACAATGAAATTTAATACCTTGGTTTTAACTTTCAAATATTATAGATCAATATCTAATATCATTAACTTTAACAGTTTCTTTTAATTATTATTTTATTTTATTTTTAAAAGGTGGGTAACCAACCTGAACCGAACCGGTTCGATTCGGTAACCCAGTTTCCGCGTTTAGCTGTACTCCATCCATCACATCACACTACGCATGTCTTTGCCGAAATATGTTTGTAATAAATACATTATTTTTTTATTTATCATTTTTTGAAAAAAACAAATAATTATGCTAATTTCGTTTTCATTATTTATTTATTCACTTCGGACGTGGGAATTAAAAAATATATATACAAGGTACAAAATACAAAAACATTTTCTAAGGAGAAATTCAATTCAACAGCCTGTCTCGCCTTGCCGCCGGAGAAGAAGAACGACCTTCTCTCTCTCGCCGGAATTATGCTTTCCGATCGATCCTTCTGCAACTTCACAATGCTTCTTCTCCTCTTCCTCTCACTGCTTTTCACTTCTTCTTCATCCACTTCCATTTCAGGTACTTCAGATTCACAATCGCCGCCACATTCTCTAATTTCCCTCTCCTTCTCTACACCTGTCTTTAACTCTACTTTTTTTGTTTTGCAGGAGATGTCTTTGAATCGAAGGTTTCGATCGGTCGGAACCTTCTACAGGCTAAAAAAGGTTCCACCCCTTCTCTTCAACATCTTGATTTTGTTTTTTTGCTGAGTTCGTAATCTGAGTTTAGTTGTAGGCATGTTTCTATTAGGTTTTGTGAGCTCTGTTTTATTTGTGCTTGTTTTGTTTGTATAAGATCTTGCCGATCTGTGTTTCTTCTCTCTCGAGGTTGTGTGGAATTTGGGGTTACTGGATATGACTTTAATGGGTTTGAGTCTCACCATTTGATTCTCTCGTTTTCTAATCGTGTTCTTCTAGCTACGACCGTCGTCGAAAAAGGAATTCAACCGAAATAGTAGCTTAATTTTATCGGGTCGGATGATTTATTGATTTCATTATCGTATTGGGTTTATCCGTCCGGGATTTACGCTCTGATTCAATGACATTAAATGGGAGAAAAAAAGTATGCGGCGTAAAGTTGAAAAAATTGTGGGTATTCAATGTGTATTTCTTCCTTGGGATTAATTGATGTTCATTCTGTTTGAATACTCTTGGATTGTTCATCATATGGTAAGCCAACTCAAGATGAAAATATCTAAATTTGGCATCTCATGAGTTTCTAATGCGAAAATAACTGAACTTGTAGTTGAAAGAACTGGGACTCATGGTTTTAACATTTTCGTACCACCCGTATGTTTACAACAATGAGCTATCAATTGAGCTTGTTCATATCTTGTAAAAGCTCTATCCATACATTGGATTATAAAGTAGATATCACTTATATTATAAGCTAATGTAAGTCCAATATAGTAATTTGTTGCATTCATTTGTGAAGATAAAAATATAGCCTCTTAAAAAGTCATTTTCTATGGTCTCTGTTGTCTATACATCATGCCGGCCTTGTTTGTCTAGATTTTGGCTTTTATTATAATTTTGTATTAGTGATGTGTTACATAAATTGTTTTCTCAACACAATCTTGGAGGTTGGAACAATTTTTTCTTTTCTTCTCCCGAAATCTTCAAATCATGTGCATTAAGAAAATTAAATACTTAGTATATGTGCAGTTTTTATCTGAGTGCAAATGCTTTTTTCTCTCCTGAATTTCCGTCTAGTATGTTCATGCGGAAAAAGAAAATGATGTTCATTCCTCAATTTCCACCAACTTACCAAGTATTAACTTCACTTCAGTAGACGCAAATTAAAGAACTAAAGATGCTTTATTTTAGCCTTTGATTAGAGATCTGCCACTTTTGCCTTTATGTTTCATTTTTTAAGTCCATATATTAAGCATATGACAATTGATAAGCTTTTAGATGAGTTTACTTAAGAGGAATGAGCAGTTTTTGGTGCATACCTCTCTCTTTCATGGAGGAGAAAAAGATCTTGATGTCGTTTTGATAATTGCTAGTATTTGATGATTACGTATTTTGTCTAGATAATCATTAGATTCCTTAACCCCTACTCCTTATTAGTGGTCTTAATCATATTACATTAGTACTCACCATGCTTAACCTCTCCAGATTTCAAATAGAAGTCCGAACTTTGTAGTGGTATTATGGCTGACATTATCTGTGTATTACCAGAGATTTATATTTTCTAAAGCTACGCTAAAACAAATTTGATCTAATCATGTAATGTTGCATAATTTATGCAGCTTGTCCAGTGAACTTTGAATTCTTGAACTACACCATCATCACAAGCAAGTGCAAGGGGCCTCGATACCCTCCCAACCTCTGTTGTTCGGCTTTGAAAGAGTTTGCTTGCCCTTATGTCGATGATCTCAACGATTTAACGAATGATTGCGCTTCCACCATGTTCAGTTACATTAACCTGTATGGAAAATACCCTCCCGGTCTCTTCTCTAGCGAGTGCAAGGAGGGGAAGGAAGGTCTAGAATGCACTGTGCTCGCACCTGCCTCTTCCGCTGATCTAAATTGGGGCTCGATAACACGTTTACCATCATATTCACTGATCCTCTCGACTGGATTCGTACTGCTGTTATGGCTATTATGATAAGGTCCAAGTGCCTGGCATTCTTTTTCCCCTTCCAATTTGTTACTGTACCTTAAACATCCTGGAAAACTGCAATTCTTTATTACCATGTATTTATTATCATAGTTTCATAAACTAAACTTGTGTATCTATCTACCACTCTGATAGCTGTGGAAAGTGAGTTCTTATTCATGAGATTGAACTGCAAAAGTTTCTTGTTTTAGGTTTCTGTGTTTTTAATTTGTCAAAGCGACTTGGTGTGAATGTTTTATAGATATTTTATATAACTATTACTAATAGTTCTCATTTATGGTTTATTTGAAATTCTTTTTTTTTTAAGTACGGATTGAACCATTTGATCTCGTGCTTACCAATATACTTGAATGTCAATCGAGATATGCTCACTTTGATAATTCTAGTTTTCTGTTGTGTACATACGAAAATTATTCTAATTTTTTTTTTTTTTAATAGTATCTTTTTCATTATATATATATAAATTAAAATGCATCTTGATGTGTGTGATACAATATTGATAACTGATGTGTATGACTTCTTAACAGAAAAGTGATGAACTTCCAGTTAAACTGAGCTATTTCTAACTGACATGGGTACTACAAATGAGACTGCAATTGTAAATCAGAATGTTTTTTTTTTTTTTTTTTCATTTTTATTTGGGGAAGTTGTTTTAAATGAAAAAATGTGAAAAATATTTTTAAATATAGCGGAATGTCACAATCTAGACACTTATACAATTTTTCACATTTGAAAATCTTTTAATATTTGTATTAAAATAAAAAAATATTAGGATTTAAAATATAGAGTAGGATTTAAATTTTTTTCACATTTTTCACTCAATTTCTTTTTTTTTTTTTTAAAAAAAAATTTAAGACATGAAAACAAAGAGAAGTAAAGAAAAGAGGTGAAAGTTTTTGATGAATAGATTAGCAATTAATGGAAGAATTAAGAAACCCATTTGGGTGTTTGGGTATAATGTGTAACTACTCTACTTTTATTTCTCCCTACTTAATTAATTACTTTCTGTTTCAATTTCCTTCTTCGTTCTTATTTTGAAATCTTCATTTCTAAAATGCCAAAAAAAAAAAAAAAAAAAAAATCTTTATTTCTTCTTTGAAACATAATCTTTTTAAGCTACAAAAGTTGAATAATCAATCCCATAAATTATGGTTTGTAATTGGTGCTTTTGCGGTTTCTTTCTGCTTCTTCTCTTCTCTCTTGTTTCCTCTAAACCTTCAACTTTCATATCAGCAGGTATATTCTTTTATGTTTCTTTGGAAAGGTTTTCTTGTTCTTTTAATGTTTCTTTTGTATTTGTCTCTTGAATCTTCCTCTTTTCTTGTCTGTATTTTCAGATGAAAAATTTCAATCTCATACTTCCATTGGAAGGAGGCTCCTTCAGACTCAAAAAGGTTTCTTTTCTTTTCCTTTTTATACCCTTTCTCTATTAAGCTAATTCAAGGTTTAATTCATTTCATCCTCTTTTATAACTATTTTGTTTTGTTTTTTTTTTTTTAATTTTAAAAAAAGAGTTTTTTTTAATCCACTCCAACTACACAACAGATTTTTCTTTTTAAAATTATTTAAGAAAAATAGGAGAAGAGTTTGTCAAATGATGGGTGCGACCGTTCAAGATGTAACTAAGTGTTTTTTCCTTCTTTTAATTTTAAAATTATACTTGTTTTCACACAATTTTTAACCAAAATTTCAAAAACAAAATCAAGTTTGAAAAATTCATATGATTTATTTTTAAAAACATATCTAAAAAGTAGATAATACAGTGAAAAAACTATAGGTAGATATACAGATTGTAAGCTTAATTTCCAAAGATCACAAACTATGAATGAAATCGTTACTAAATGGGTCTTATTTTTCTTTTTTGTTTTGCTCTTCAAACTTTCAAATGGTCTACTTTGGTCAAATTACTAGTTAATTCTTAGATTTTATAGGTCTATGATAAAATGTTTTTAATAAATAAAAAAAAGCTTCCTATTTAACATTTAAGGGATCTATTTTTTAAAAGTCATGGATTTAATGGTGCATAATTAAATTGTGTGTTTAATCGATCTATAGATGTTACAAGATGTGAATCAATTGGACATGAAATTGAATTTATTTTTAATACAACCAATAGAGTACGAAAATTTGAATCTATAACCTTAAGAGAAAGAATACATTTTAATTATTACTAACTTCAACTCATTTGCCACAAAATTATAAATTCAAAAACTTATTTTCATACTCTTAAATGTCAAGAAACTTTTTGTTGAAAAAAAAATCAAGAGCCTAGTGGTCATAAAATTAAAAATTAGACTTTAGTTTGATGTTCATTTGATTTTTAAAACTTAAGTTTTGTAAACACTACTTCTAGTTATACTATGAATTTCTATGTTTTATTATATTAACTTTTTAATAATCAAAAGCTAAAAAAGTAATAGTTATCATATTTAGCCTTAGGAAACCATTAGACATTTTTAGCTCACTAAAGTTAGTACAATATAGACAAAGGATTCGAATAACAAACCTCTTAATCGCGAATACATATTATATCAGTTGAACTATGTTTGTTTTGCCATTTGAAACCCATAGTAAAGGTTATTTCCAATTGTATATTCATACTAATTGAAAATAAATAACCATTTCCTCTTGTAAATACCAATTTACTATACATATTAAAACATCCAATTAAATGCTCAATTACAAAAGAACAAAAAATCACTAACGTGAAAATATTTCAATTAATATAAACTTGGACTTTCGACGAAGAGATCAAATGTTTGATTCATCCACCCTGCATATTTGTTAAACTAAAAAAAAGTAAACAAAAGAAAAGCTTACTAACCGGGTGTTTTCATTATTTTGAGATGATAAACCACTAAGAACTCTATTTAATAATCATTTGGTTTTTAACTTTAAAAAAATGATATTTTATTTTCTCTGAATTTCTTTAATGTGGTTTTCATTTTCCTCTTTTGATAGGCTTCTTATTTCATTGATCAATAAAATACATACGTTTATTTATTTTTAAAATACAGTTTTTTTTTTTTTTTTTAAATAAACATTTGAATATTTAACCAAATTCTAATTTCTAAATACAAGTTTTTCAAAATTAATCTAACAGACACTACTATGATTTTTTTTTGTTATCTTTTCTACATGTACAAGTATTTTCAAAATCTAATCCAACTTTTGAGATGTAAAAAATAGTTTATTTATGTATTATTATTATTTTTTTTGAATTTGACTGGCTATGTATTCAAATTTTTACTTAAGAAAAATAAAAATCACGATAAACAAATGGTGAGGAAAAAAAGTTTATTTTAAAAAAACTAAATGGTTATCAAATGGGATCTTCTCAGTTTTCAAAACTTAACTTGAATTTTGAAATTAGTAGTATTTATAAATTTAATTTTCAAAAATAATGTTTACATCCTTTATAAGCACAAGCAGTATACTAAAAGTCATAAGTGAAGGAATGGCCAAAAATAAAACCTTGGAAGTTCTGATCATTCTTATGCAAGTATATTGCATTATGAATAAACTCACAGATTCTCGAATGATGACTTTTTAATTAAGTGGTTATAAACGCTTTTTTTTTAGTATTTAGAAAGTCAATTCAAATAAGTTCGGTAAAACTGCTTACTAAAACATTTATCATTCTCATGTTTCAATATCTCATTTTGACAGCTTGCTCTGTTAGCTTTGAATTCTTGAACTACACAATCATCACAAGCAAATGCAAAGGGCCTCTATATTCTCCAAAGCTATGTTGTTCAGCTCTAAAAGAACTTGTTTGCCCTTATGTTGATGCTTTAAATGACATGACAACTGATTGTGCTTCAACCATGTTTAGCTATATTAACCTCTATGGAAAGTATCCGCCTGGCCTTTTCTCGAGCCAGTGTCGTGAAGGAGTCGAAGGTCTTGCCTGCCCGTTATTGCGACATCCATCCGACTCAAACTCAGCTTTACTCTCGAAACATTCATCTCCTTCAATCATCATTGCCTCTGGACTTGTATTTCTGCTTTCGTCGCTTTTGTGATGCCCCGAGCACCCTCGTTTTGTTTTTGTTGTTTGTTCTTTTACTTTATAATCAGAGAAGAGACTCAATTCTTTGTAGTTCATATTCATGGGGTTGGGTAGGGCAAAATGATCTCTTTACTTCTTTACCAAGCATAGTTGGTCAGGCTTGGAGAGCTATGTAAAAGTTGTTATGTTCCATAAACTCTATATATGTTTCTATTAGCGGTTATTACCTTATTTTGTGTATTATCTTTATAAATAACCAAAATGTGTTTATTAACTTGAATATAACTCAATTAATTTAAGCGTCTTTCTTCAACTAAAATGTTAGAGGTTCAAGATTCTACCCACGATTATTCACGAAAAAAAGGTGAAAAAACACAAATATGTTCTAGTTGAAGGTAAAAATGTGTTTGGTTTTTTCCCCCTGTATTTCTTATTGAAAAAGGAAGCGTTGTTTTTTTAAGTACATCAAGGAGTGGGGGGAGATTTCAACCTCCAATCTCCAAGAAAAGAAGTATAGCTAATTACCTTTAAGTACGCTCATTGTAGAGTGATGTTTTATGTTTATGGTCGTGTGTTTCTTGCTTTTAAAATTACAGTTTATATGAATTTTTTAAAGTGAAGTGTATATGAATTAACATTAAAAATAAACTATTCAAAATTGATAAGTTATATTTATTTTTAAAAACATTTATTATGTATTTATTGGACAAAGATGATAAAGGGCAAGATAAAATGACATGGTTGACCGAGGCCCGAAATGAAAAATATCCAAATTTCTTAAAATTTAAGATTTTTTAATTCTTGCTTACAACATCTTCAAGCAATTTTACACAATTACGGTCATTGAACTCCTCTTGCCTAATCTAGTCACCTTGGTTAACTTTTTCAAACTACCAGTCATTGAACTTAAGATAGACCTTAGTTGCTTGACAAGCTATACACCTCAAACCTAAACCTAAAGCATTTTTTTCTTTTACAGTTCCTCCTAGACTTATTTGACTACTAGGATTCTTTTTCGATCTTTTGTTTTCCTTTTCTTTTTATTGAACCTTTTCCCTATGTCTTTACTCTTACCTTCGTTTAGCATACTAATACTGGTGGTGAAAGTATCTAAGTACGAGCAAGAGTTACCTACTTAGATTAGTACTCACTTCTTTAAACCAACTCTTTGCATTGTGGCAAACCACAAGTGTCATGCATGCCCTTTGGCTACTTGACCAACTCAAGGAGGAGCCTCTCTCTCTAATATGTGACTATATAAGTCAAATACAATGTTACAAACAACACGAAAGACATTAAATCAAACTGTGAGAACAATATAAATATAAAAATAGAGATTGGTTACCTAGTTCAGAACAATGATACCTACGTTTGAAGGTAGAGTGTTTGATGAAAAGAACTTCGCTAAAATAAAGTTGAGCAATTACAATGAATTACTTATCTGTTAGACAACCTCTACATAGACTTTTGAATAGCTTCCTCCTAGTGAAGAGTTTAGACTCCCCCTTAACTCGAAAATTCCTCTCTTGTTGCACCATTACTTTTTTCATCTCTTATTTGAAACACACTTCAAAACAAGCTAGTTTATACTCTTCTAAGTGTGAGAATCCTAATTATAAAGGGAGCCTAAGCCATTACTGCCAGAGAAGGGATTCTCAGTCGTAGGGGGAGCCTAGGATTCAGTTTCGGAGAAGGAGTTCTCCACCTTATGGGGATCCTAAGATTCATTAGTGAAGGGAGTTCACTGACTAAGGGGAAGATATCTTAGTGAGAAGAGTCTCACACACTGTCGGAAGTCGAAGTGTCTAACACTAATATTATCAAACTTAGAGGGAGCCTAAGTACACTTGAGAGAGAGTTTCACATCTAGGGGGAGCCTAGATGGTAAGTGAGTTGAGCTCTACGTGAGTTACTGTAGTGATCGTAGTGGATTATCTTTTCTGAGCACACTGCCTCCAAGAAGTAGGTGGATTATCACCAAACTGAGTTACCAACTTCTGTATGCCTTTACTTGTTGTTAGTATTTTTGTTGTTAGAGTACTTGTCAATACTTTTCATTTAACATCTTTATTTTGAGTGGGGATTCATCTTATTGTTTTTTCAATTGGTATCAGAACTGGTCACCTTCACCTCAAGTGCTTCGATCATGGATGGGATCAAAGAAGGTGGCTCTACCACTTGTCCTCCTGTTCTAGATGAAACAAACTGTTCTTATTGAAGGGATTGGAATTCCCTAAAGTAGAAGCATATGAATGCATCGGTCCCTGTATTCATTTTACAGAACATACAAAATTATAGAGTGAAGAAAACAATGATAAACATAAACCTAAGCATGCTTCTACTGTGCAATTAGAGAGGAAGGGATTAAGATATAACTCAGGATTAAGATATAACTCACCTTTGAAGATATATATCTTCTTGTTTCATCTCTACGACACGAACACAAACTACTCCTCTCGATCTCTTGAACCCGCAACCACGAACACAATGTACGGGTTGAAGAGGACACCACCATGAGGTCTTCCTCATTATTCTTAAGGACGAGATTCGTGCAGAGGTGTGAGCTTACACTCAATTTTGGCAAGAGTGAAGGATTATGAGAGATGGTGAGTGATTTGAGAGAATTCCTCTTCATCCCAAGAGAGAATCCTGAGGAAGAAGATGACGTTGAGAGAACCACTTTCTCTTTCATCATTTTTATGTGAGAGGTGGGTTTGAATGGGTTGAGGGAGTTACAACTCCCTCCCCATTTTTAATTTCTAAAAATCAGATTTCATAAATTTGAATTGTTTAATAAAATTAATAATATATAAGACTGTTTTCAAATATAGAAAAATAAATCAAAATATTTACAAAATATAGCAAAATTTTAGAACTATCAATGATAGACGCTGATAGATTTCTATTAGTGTCTATTAGTGACATTGATAGACATTGACAGAAGTCAATCAGTATCTATCAGCGCCTATCATTGATAGTTCTAAAATTTTGCTCTATCTTTTAAATATTTTCAACAATTTTACCATTTGAAATAATTTCTCTCTCTCTCTATATATAAACTAATCAATATACATAAACATTAAACTATATATTATATCACATATAACATATAACCTATAGTTTATATTATATCACATATAATATAACATATAGGTTTTATATAAATCACATTCATATAATTTAATATTTGAATCACACTCAAATAATAACCCCTCTCATCTAACTATATAAATTTAATATGAATCATATTCATATTAATTTTAACGTATAGTTTCTATCTAAATCATAGTCACATAATTAATATTTGAATCATATTCAAACATTTATTTCTCTCATAAAATTAGATATAATGTATCAATATACATTATATTTTTTATTATCTATATACATTATTTAATTGTATCTTATATAATTAATTCCCTTTAATTAATTTGAACAAAAATTAAACCAAAACTAATTTAATTCTCATTAGTCCTTATTGAGTTAATGAGGGGATCTCATTGACCTATAGATTGAAGCTCTAATAATACTTGATTAATTAATTAAACTTTTTAATTAACTTAATCAACATTCATTAACTGTCGGTCACTCCACTAAAGACCGATAGCTGCACTCTTCACACTACAGATATATTTTTGTGTCTATTGGATATAACCAATCAACAGCACGTTGATCATTCATTAATTGCTCGTAAGTACGACTATATCAAATTGCCATTTTACCCCGTAGTTGCATCTAACTCCTTAAGTACCAGATCCCTCTAATGAACAATTAGTCATAGTTCAACTATGACTGAACCCCTCTCGGGCCAAGAGAAGGTGAGATGCCTCATTGTTCAAACCCCAGAATCAGTTCTTAAGGGAGAAATTTATCTTCTTACCTTAACATTAGGGAAGGGGTGAATTCTTTCTTGTGTAGTTGTGTTCCCAGCTCCTCAATCAGACGATATCCAAAATGGTAGGCATATTGAGTCGGTGAAATTGGCCACTCTCACCCATGCAGATCAAAGAACCGCTTTCATATGCAGAAGTTCACAACTCACTCAGGATTAAGGTCAAGTCACCTATGGTCATCTTGGTGAAAATTGATTCTTTTCTAGTAACGATGTTATGAAGAGAGATTCAAAATTTCGTGGTCCAGTCTTATACAAATACTTTGTATAGGATACCTCTACTCACATGTCTTCACATGAATGATCAAGATCAGCTCATTTGTAACACTTTACAACAATTGTAACATTTACAAAACGGGTCGTATTAGTAGTATTATTAGGATAAGGAACCCAATCTTATCCATATAGTATAGACCATTTAGGTTATCAGTTAAACATGATTCAATTGTATGTCTCCATATACATGTTTAAGTTACATCAAATAACCTTGGGTCTTAATTTAATGGATTATTGCATAAGTTACATAAAACTAATCAACCATTGATTCAACTAACATAAAACTACGAGGTTTTAGGGCATACATCCCAACACGTAATGGAAAGCTCGAATGACTAGCTTTCTGAAGTCAATTGATAGAAAAACTTAGAAATCCATTGTATCCGGATGGTGTTATCCTACCATTAAAATAAATGATGGAAAGGAAATCTTGAAGCTAGAGTCTCAACAGTATGGAGAAGAAGATGGATCTTCTTTGGGAATTTCACGTGCCCTGAACGTCATATTCAATGGTGTAGATCGCAACATATTCAGACTAATTAAACTTGTGTCTCGGCTAAGGAGGCGTGGAATATCTTATCTGTTGCTCACAAATTATCTCATATAGATATAATGCAAATATTTATAACAATAAATTTTTGTTTCAATATCTTCATTTTGACAGCTTGCCCTGTTATCTTTGAATTCTTGTACTACACAATTATCGCAAGCAAATGCAAAGGGCCTTTATATTCTCCAAAGCTATATTATTCAGCTCTAAAAGAACTTGTTTGCCCTTATGTTGTGCTTCAACCATGTTTAGCTATATTAACCTCTATGGAAAACATCTATCTGGCCTTGAGCCAGTGTCGTGAAGGAGTTGAAGGTCTTCCCTACCCTCTATTGCCACCTCCATTCGACTGAAACTCAGCTTCCCTCTCAAAACATTCATCTCCTTTAATCACCATTGCCTCTGGACTTGTACTTCTGCTTTCGTCGCTTTTGTGATGCCCCGAGCACCCTCATTTTGTTGTTGTTGTTTATTATTTTACTTAATAATCAGAGGAGAGACTCTTTGTAGCTCATATTCATAGGGTTGGATAGGGCAAAATGTTCTATTTATTTCTTTACCAAGCATAGCTGGTGATGAAGGAAATCTTATCGAAGAGCATCCATGAATGCGTTCGGATTTTTCCGATTTCATTGTGGTCGAAATACAACACATACATTCTAACAGACAGTTATGCAAATTCACACTTATTAAAGGCATGCTTCGAACAATAAAAATACAAAGGAAAGAGTTCTCATACCAGTTGAAGACCCTCTTCAAACTTTGAACTCTGACGCAGCGGAAGAACCTCCACTCGCGCTCTATCGCCCAGCAAACCAGTCGGGTGCAGCAGCACGATCATCTACACGAATGGCAACAACACGAACAGTCATGAACAAATGAACAACAACAGGGATGACACCACTAAATGGAGCCCTTGGTATTCTCGGAGTGAGAATCCAAAGCGTGGTCTTTGGTGAATTTACTAGAGGTTGGAGAAAGAAAAAATCATATAGACGATAAGCAAGTGGGAGAAAAAAAGCTATTATATAGTTGTGTGCTTATTGTTTAGAAGAAGCTACACGATCGTGTAGGTTTTACTAAGTGATCGTTTAATAAATGGTAGACGATTGTTTAGAAAATGCGGAACACTATGCGATCGTTTAGGAAAGCTAAGCGATCATTTAGGGACGAGCGTGTGATCGTTTAGGCGATGAGAAACTATCGTATAGGCTCTCAAACTATGCAATTGTTACGTTTTCACATCCTCCATTGCCTTCTGATAAGATAATCGATCCTCAACGTCGCTATCTGCTACCATAGCAAGGATTTTCTTGAAACCCAGATAGCGAATGGGTGGGATCGCAACCCTCCCACTATGTCGAGGTTCTCTTAACTCTTGAGGTGGAACCGACCTACTAGATGAACTTCCATCAACAACTCTTACTGAAGTAGTAGGCTCTTCAACAACTCTTGTTGAAGTTTCAGTAGTTTCATTGGAAAGCTCACGCAACACGACTTTACTTCGTGGACTGTGATCCCTTATATGATCCTCCTCTAGGAAAGTAGCGTTCGTTGAAACAAACGCCCTATTTTCTGTTGGATCATAAAAATAACCCCCTCGTGTACTTTTGGGGTAGCCTACAAAGAGGCATAACCTCGACCATGGTTCTTGGGATTAGCCTCAAGCACATGTGCAGGGCAATCCCAAATGCGGAAGTGACGTAAACTAGCTTTACACCTGTTCCATAACTCCAGAGGTGTTCTCGCAACACTCTTGAAGGGAACACAATTGAGTATATATACCGCAGTCTCCATTGTGAAACCCTAAAACGAGTCCGATAAGGAAGTGTAACTCATCATCGAACGAACCATGTCCAACAAAGTTCTATTTCTCCTCTCCACTACACCATTTTGTTGAGGTCATTGAGAGTTGGGAAACGATTCCATGTTCTATCCAATAATCTTGGAATGTCGAGTCCAAAAACTCTCCATCTCGATCCGATCGAAGTGTTTTAATCCATCTATCCAATGCATTTTCAACTTCAACCTTGAACTCTTTGAACTTTTCAAAGCATTCAGACTTCCGTTGCATAAGATAAACATATCCGTACCTGGAGTAATCATTAGTAAAACTGATAAAATACTCATAGCCACCTTGGGCTTGCACATTCATAGGACCACAAAGGTCAGAATGTACTAACTCAAGAGGCTTATTGGCTCTATAACCTTTTCCAATAAAAGGTCGTTTAGTCATCTTACCCTCAAGGCAAGACTCGCACACTGGTAAAGAATTTTCTTCTAACTCACTTATAAGTTCATTCTTCATCAATCTTTCAATCCCATTGAGATTAATGTGCACTAAACGAAGATGCCAAAGATGGGCGTTTTCTTTTGGAGAAATACATCGACGTTTTGTTTGAGTTATGACAGTTTTAAACAATTCTGTGTTATGGAGGGAATTAATGGCTAATGACCTTAGCACATATAAATTAGATTCCATATTTGCTGTATAAATAATAACACCATCTTTATGAATAAACGTTTTATCCACATTGAAAGAAATAGTGTATTTACATTGTAATAAACACTTTACAGAAATGAGGTTCCTATTAAGTTCGAGAATAATATATACATCATTCAAAACTAGAAACCTATTATGTAAAGCTAACTGGAGCCCTCCTACTGCCACAATTGAGACGTTGTGCCCGGTGCCTACTCGCATTGTCATCTCACTAGCCTTCAGCTGTCGCCAAGATTTAATCCCTTGAAAAGAAGAACAAACATGGTTAGTGGCGCCCGAATCAATTATTCAGGCAGAATCATCATTCTCCACTAAACAAGTTTCAAGTACAAGTAAATAATATTTACCTTTGTCTGCCTTGGCCTTAGCCTTGGCAGCCTTCCTTTCTTTCAGATAGCGAGGACAGTTCCTCTTCCAGTGTCCATCTTGGTTGCAGTGGAAACACTTTCCCTTTTTCAACCGGTGGACGCCTTCTTAGGGCGATAGGTGGTGGGTTAGCAAGTGCCTTCCGTTTTCCCTTATCACCCCTTTTCTTCTTCCCCTTTGCAGAGTTAGAAGTAGAAGGTGCAGAATTCGTCCCTGAGGTCGAACCTTTATGGAACGTCTTGGAGGATGAAGCAACATTTGCCTCACCCTTCTTCCTCTCCTTACTTTCCAGTAAAGATTGGTAGGTTTGCAACTCGTTGTGGAGAGTTGTAAGGTTATATTTCACTTTGTTAAGAATCACATTACTAACAAAGTGCAGGAAGTTCTCCGGCAAAGAATGCAGGATTATGCTAAACTGACTGCCCTCATCGATGGTAGACCCATTCAACTCCGCCACATTGAAGTGGACCATCATGTTAAGCACATGTTCACGAACAGAGGTGCCTTTTTTTATTTTGGAGTTGAATATATATTAAGAGCCTCATGCATAAGCTGTTCAGATGATTGTCCAAACATCCCCCGCAGGGACTCCATGATCTCACATATTGAGACCATAGGCTCATGTTTCTTGGCCAAGACTTCAGAAAGACTTGCCAAGATGTAGGCTCGAGCCTTCTCATTCGCCCGTGTCCATTGCTCGTATGTCTCCCGAACATTTTGATGGCATTTGGAGCTGGAATAGGAGGACAGGCCTCTATAAGAGCGAACATGAGATCCTCGATGATTAGGATTGTCGTGACCATGTGTTTCTATATCGCGAAATTATCGCCAGTTAATTTTTCGGCGCTTAACAAAGCTTATAACGTGGCTGTTGCCATTTTGAAAAAGTTGTTGTTGAAAATACGAACAAAACTTTATTAGATTTTGCTAAACCACATTTAACGAAATAGTTTTGCAAAACAGTTTCAAGTACCCTAAGTGAAAGACTTCTATTTTGCAATGATGTCCAGTGAGGCAGGACAAACGTCACCGATGGGGTGATCAGATGCCCCTTCGCTAGGATGAGACATTCTCAACTATTAGGCAGAACGAACTCTTGGAACTGAACTTAACAACCACTATTTTTCAGTCCAAAACTGTTAACCTTTAACAATTCCGGGTAAGTGTGACCCCTTGCTTTTGGTGCCAGAGTCTCGCCCTAATGAGCCCACTGTGGGGAAAAGGCAGATTAGGATAAGAGACTAAATTACCTTATTCTCTTACAGGAGATCAAATAAAGAAACGCGCAAAACTTCCATCCTTTAGGGGGACACTCCCAAGGTGCCTCGAGGCGATGCGCAGCAACTTTATTCAACCCAATGAGGGAGACCGAAGGATATACTGTCGCACTTCTCGCTCCTACTTACTATGAACACTTTCTCCATCCACCTTGATATTAACCTACCCAAAAACCACCCGTTAGGAGGACACACCAAAGGTGTCTCGAGGCCGAGGGTAGATCTCATGGTGTGGACTATTTAGGAGAAACGTGAAAGGTTTAAATGAAGCATCTTATGCCCCAAGTACCTCCCACTGAAAGTTCTACCTAGGGGTTCATTAACCTAGACAATCCGGCTACTAATTTTAGTCTAAGTCGTCTTTTAATTCCCACTCATAAACAATGTTTGTCTATGAAATATGAACAAGTTTGAGTAGTCACATATAAACACTTTAATCGACTGTCCTTAACTTGCATATCAAATCTATCTAATTCACCTTTCTAGGTAAGTTCCCAGGTGGGGGTGTTACGTTTCTGTCAACTTAAATATCCCAGCCTAGACAAAACCCGCCTTAGACAAAAGGTCCCTTATAAATAGATTTGCTATACTTTAACCTTTTATTAGCTAATTTAATCCTATTAAACTGATTACAAGATTAAAGCCTTAGGGTTGCTAATCATATTAGAACCGTGATCTTAGGTCTATGTGATTCAAGTTTTAAACATTTTAAAAACATGAATTAAACCTAAGTGAGCATGCATGTCTTTTTTTATTTCTTTTAGTTCTAATTTCTCTTTAACTTTTAAAAAGAAACAACTAAAAGACCATTGCGCACGACAAGGTGTTTATAACAATTATAAAGTAACCTATATGTCATGCTTCATGCAATATCCGATCATTACTATACATAAATTTTATATAACGCGTAATAACCAAGTAAACATGCTATCATTCACCCTTATACTATAACAATTATAATATAAAAATGATGCATGTTAATGTTTTTTTTTATGTATGCATAAATATAACTCTTATATTATATGATGCATAAGCATGCTCTTACATAATTAAATCATGCTTCTCTAAATTATAACAATTACAATAAAGAGATGGTGCATGACCAATGCATAACCTAAGGTAGGATTTACTATATGTGCATACCATATGACATATAAAAGCCATACATCGCACGTAATAAATTAAGGATTAATGGACGGGGATGAGCCTTTAAAAATAATCGGAACGAAATAACTCTATGTATTACATTTTTCATCGAGCGAACCGATTCACAGGCAAATCGGGTCTTGAACCACTAGGAGGACTCTATCATGTAGTAAACGCCGAAGGTAGACGATCGCCCAGTGCGTACTAGACGATAGACACAAAAACTAAACGATCGCTTAGATGACAACGAGGCTGCGAAGCCTGATCGTCTAGGCGATCGCTTAACGCGGTGACAGGTAAATGATTTACCTTGCGTTACTAAGCGATTGTTTAGTCAGTTACTAAGCGATGAAGCTTGCTGAGCTAAACGATCGTCTAGTGCACACGTGTGTTAAATGATACGTGAGCATCCTATCGTCTACACGACCTGATACTCAGCGATCGCTTACCCCATCATCTACACAACCCAATCAACCCTCGATCGTCTCCTTACTCAAAGAACTACAACTTTTGCTCTGATCTTCTTCACGAATGACTCAAGACTCAAACATACTTTGAATTACAAACTCAATACAGATTATTACTGCCCAAAAATGCAGGGGCCTTTACAAACAACCAAAATGTAAAAGAATTATATCAAATCGAGGCTAATATTCACGATAACATCCATTAATCCACATATCCACAACAATTTAACGTTTAAACAGAGCAGACATGCACCCACCAAGAATGTATCTGTAATTCGTTGCAACAATGAAATTGGAATATCAGAACCTGGCTCTAATACTAATTGAAGGAACTCTTATTGAAGAGCATCCATGAGCGTGTTCGAATCTTTTCGATTTCATTGTGACCGAAATACAACACATACATTCTAACAGACAGTTATGCAAATTCACACTAATTAAAGGCATGCTTCGAACAATAGAAATACAAAGGAAAGAGTTCTCATACCAGTTGAACACCCTCTTCAAACTTTGAACTCTAACGTAGTGGAAGAACCTCCACTCACACTTTATCGCCCAACAAACTAGTCGGCTACAGCAGCATGATCGTCTACACGAACAACAAAAACACGAACAGTCACGAACAAGTGAACATCAGTGGGGACGACACCATCAAATGGAGCCCTTGGTATTCTCGGAGTAAGAATCCAAAGTGTGGTCTTTTGTGAATTTGGTAGAGGTTGGAGAAAGAACAAATCGTGTAGACGATAAGCAAGTGGGAGAGAAAAAGCTATTGTATAGCTGTGTGCTTATCGTTTAGAAGAAGCTACACGATCGTGTGGGTTTTACTAAGCGATCGTTTAATAGGTGGTAGATGATCGTTTAGAAAATGCGGCACACTATGCAATCGTTTAGGAAAGCTAAGCGATCATTTAGAGACGAGCGTGTGATCGTTTAGGTGATGAGCAACTATCGTATAGGCTCTCAAACTATGCGATCGTTACGTTTTCACACCGATTGCGAATTTTCGAACCTTTGGAAAATGAAACAAATTTTCATTTTAATCTTCGGTTACAATAACCGACTTTGGATTCTACCACTAATGCACGTCCAAGAGAAGTTTTAGGCCAATCATCATACAATTAACCAATTTAATAATTAATGAAATAATCCTATTATATTCTTACCCTATAGTTTGATATCACATATCTACTATAGTAATTTCTCCTCCACATGATATAAATCATATTTATATCTAAATTCCTTCATGTATCTCATACATTTAGTCAATTATATCATATACAATCAACCAGTTCATTTATATCATATATAATTGAACTCCCTCTTGTCAATTTGAACATTTCAAACTGACTCAAACACACTGATTCTCGACTTTATCCAAGCTACCCAGGGGACCTAATGGACCTATGGGTCGAAGCTCCAACGGTACGTGAATAGCTGATTAAACTCTTTAGCCACGAGATCCATCATCTGTTAACTGTCAGACATTCCATTAAAGACCAACAGCTGAACTTTCTTACCACAGATATATTTCTGTGTCCATTGAATATAACCAATCATGAGTACGATGACCCTTCACAGATGCTCGTAAGTACAGCTGGGCCAATTTACCGTTTTGCTCTTGTAGTTACATCTCACTCCTTAAGTACCACTGATTCCTCTAATGAACAATACAACATAGTCCAACTATGTGTGAACACCTCTCATGCCAAGAGAAGGTGTGTGTGGTGCCACATCGTTCAAGCCCTAGAATCAACCTTTAAGGGCGCTATCTATCTACTTACCCCTGCCTTGGGGAAGGAGTGAATTGCATCTTGTGTAGTTGAGTTCCCAGCCCTCAAATCAGAGGAATCACCAAAATGGTAGGTTTGAATTGGTGACCTGGCCACTCGCACCCATACAAATCAAAGGACCACCCTCAATGGCAGGAGTTCCCAACTCACTTAGGATTGAGGTCATGTTACCTATGGTCATCCTTGTGAAGTGAAGTCTCTATCATGAACGGTGTTATATAACGAGATGTTAACACTTCGTGGTCAGGTCTTATACAAACTCTTTGTATAGGACGCCCCCGCTCGCATGTCCCTTACACGAATGATCAGAATCAGACCATCTGTGACAAGTCACAACACTTGTGACCATTCCACAAAGCGAGCCACATCCATACCGTTACCAGGATAAGGTTTCCCTTCTTTATCCATATACTATAGACTATTTTGGTTATCCCTCAAGACATGATCCACTTGTATGTCACCACATACATGCTTAAGTTACATACAGATAACCAGAGATTTTATGTTTATTGGTTTGTGTAAAGCAAATAAAACATGCAACTGAGCAAAATCAAGATGTGAAGTAAATATCATATATTATACAATACAAACTGTTTACAAACTACAAGACACAAGACTTTGGGGCATCAACCCCAACAGGTGAGACTTTGAGAGCTATGTAAAAGTTGTTATGTTCCACAAACTCTATATATATTTCTATTAGCAGTTGTTACCTTGTTTTGTGTATTATCTTTATAAATAAGCAAAATGTGTTCATTAACCTGAATATAATTGAGTTAAATTAAATGTCTATCTTCAACTAAAGTGTTAGAGGTTCAAAATTCTACCCACAATTTTTGACGTAAAAAAGGTGAAGAAAAACATGAATGTGTTCTAGTTGAAGGTAAAAATGTGTTTGTTCTTTTATTTTCTTCATTTCTTATTGAAAAAAAGAAGAAGTGTTTTTTTGGTACGTCAAGTAGTAGGTGGGAGATTTCAACCTCCAACCTCAAGGGAAGAAGTATAGCCAATTGCCTTTAAGTACGCTCATTTTGGTCTGATGTTTCATGTTTATGTTCTCAAATAGTGCGTTACTTATTTTTAGAATTAAAGTTTATGTGAATTTTTAAAAGTGAGGTTTATATGAATTTGAAAGATTTGGGAGAGGCTCTGTTTGTTCTGGGTATATAGATCTTTCAGGATCGTAAGAACAAAGTGCTAGCATTGTCTTAGACATTGTACATTGACAAGATGTTGCTCAAGTACTTGATGCAGGACTCCAAACGAGGCCTACCGCCGTTTAAGCATGGAGTTACTTTGTCTAAGGAAATGTGTCCTAAGATGCCTCAAGAGGTTCGGAAGATGAGATGGATCTCATATACACCTACCGTTGGCAGTTTGTTGCATGCGATGTTCTGTACTAGACCAGACATCTGCTATGCTGTGGGAATAGTCAATAGGTATCAGTCTAACCCAGGCCAGGGTCACTAGACCGCAGTTAAAAATATCCTTAAGTATCTTCGAAGAACGAAGGACTATATGCTTGTGTATAAAACTAGGGATTTAATATTTAATCGATACACGGATTCTGACTTTCAGACTGATAAGGATTCTCGGAAGTCCACTTCAGGGTCAGTTTTTACTCTTAACGGAGGAGCTGTAGTATGATGAAGCACTAAGCAGGGGTGCATCGCCGATTCCACGATGGAGGCCGAGTACGAAGCTACTTGTGAAGCTGCTAAGAAGGTCGTTTGGCTTAGGAAGTTTCTGACAGAGTTGGAAGTTATTCCAGACATGTCTAGGCCCATCACCCTCTATTTTGACAATAGTGGTGCTGTGGCAAACTCCAAGGAGCTTAGAAGTCACAGGCGCGACAAACACATAGAGCGAAAGTATCATTTAATCCGCTCGATAGTGCATCGAGGGAACGTGATAGTCACGAAGATCACTTTAGAGCACAACGTTGCTGACCCATTTACGAAGGCTCTTACGACTACAGTGTTTGAAGGTGGTCCTTTGATTTGCATGGGTGCGAGTGGCCAGGTCGCCGACTCAAACCTACCACTTTGGGGATTCGTCTGATTTGGGAGCTGGGAACTCAGCTACACAAGATGGAATTCACTTCTTGCCCGAAGCAGAGGTAAGTAGATAGATTACTCTCTTAAGAGTTGACCCCAGGGCTTGAACGGTATGACGCCTTACACCTTCTCATGACCCGATTGCTATCCATAAATAGTAGGACTATGTTGTATTGTTCATTAGAGGGATCCGTGGTACTTAAGGAGTGTGATGTAACTATAGGGGCAGAATGGTAAATTGGCCCTGCTATACTTACGAGCATCTATGAAGGGTTATCGTACTGTTGATTGGTTATATTCAATGGACACATCAATATATCTGTGGTAAGAAGAGTTCAGTTGTCGGTCTTTTGTGGAATTCCTGGCAGTTAACGGATGGTAGATCTCGTGGCTAAAGAGTTTAGTCAGCTATTCATACACCATTGGAGCTCCGAGCCATAGGTCCATAAGGTCCCCTTGGTAGCTCAATGGATTCAAGTTGAGAATAAGCTTTTGGGTCAGTTTGAAATGTTCAAATTGACAAGAGGGAGTTCGTTTTATATGATATGATTGAACTGGTTAATTATATATGATATGATTGACTTTATGTATGTATGAGATAGATTAATTGGAGGAAAATGATATAAATATGATTTATATCTAGTGGAGAAGAAAACACTATGGTTTATTTGTGATATTAAACTATAGGTTAATGAATATAATATGATTATATTTATTATTTTTAATTGGAAAATTATAGGATAATTGTGCCCGGTGTTTTCTCCGTAACCGTGTGATAGTGGGAAGTTTCATTCAGTTTTTGTAACTGAAAAATAAAATGAAAATCATTTTCATTTTGCAAGAGATCACGGAATTTGCTTAAGCAAAGTGTATATTGCCAATCGTTTAGCAAACCGAGAGACTATACAATAGCTCAAAGTTGCTTCATGATCGTATACACACATGCTGCTTTCTAAACGATCGCCTATGTTTTTCTAAACGATCGTCTAGCACCCGAGCGATTACTAAATGATCGTCTATACGATTGCTGCCTACTTCCTACACGATCATGCACATTTTTCTAAACGATCAAACATTTTCTATACAATAGACCTTGACTTTCTCCCACTTGCTTGGTCGTTGTATACGATCTTCTTTCCTCCTCCTCTCTACCAAATTCCAACAAAGCCCACTCTTTGGATTCTCATGCCAAGAATACCGAGGGTTCCAAGTGGTGGTGTCATCCCCATTGTTGCGATGTTCGTGTGTAGGTCGTTTGTGAGTAGACGATCGAAGTTTTGGTGAACGATTGTTTGATGTTCCAGCGAGAGCGAGAGCACCAGTTCACTTGGAGAGAACGAGATTTTCTATGGAGAAAAGTTCTTCAACTGGTACGTATTTCTTGTTCTCTTGTTATTTTTGTTTGAAAGCATGCTGGTAATTGTTAGTTTATTGCATATCTATTCTGTTTGGATGTAAATGTGGAAATTCTGTCACAATGTATTTGGAATGATCCGCTTCCACTCAGAGGTACTCTTGTATAAGAGTTCCTTCAGAATTAACTCATTAGTAATAAAGTATGCAAAATTGATACATTGTATTTATTTTTCAAAACATTTATTAGGCATTTGTTGGACAAAGATGATAAAGGGCTAAGAGAAAACGACATAGTTAACCCATTTTGGAGGTCCAAAATGAAAAATTTCCCACTTTTTGAAAACTTAAAATTTTTAACCTCTTGCTCATATCATCTTCAAGCAATTTCACACAATTACCAGTCATTGAACTCCTCTTGCCTAAACAAAACTCCTCTTACCTAATCTAGCCACTTGGTTAACTTTTCCAAACTACCAGCCATTGAACTTAAGATAAACCTTAGTTGCTTGACAAGCTGTACACCTTAAACCTCAACCTAGAGCATTTTTTTTCTTTCAGTTTCTCCGAGACTTATTTGACTACTATGATTATTTTTCAATCTTTTGTTTTTCTTTTCTTTTTGTTAAACTTTTTCCCTATGTCTTTAATCTTACCTTCGTTTAGCTTACTAATATTGGTGGTGAAAGTATCTAAGTATGAGCAAGAGTCACCTACTTGGATTAATACTCATTTCTTTAAACTAACTCTTTGCACTGTGGCAAACCACAAGTGTCATACATGCCCCTTGGCTACTTGGCCAACTGAGGGAGGAGTCTCTCTCGCTCTCTCTCTAACGTGTGATTATATAAGTCAAACACAATGTTACAAACAACACGAAAGACATTAAGCCAATCTGTGAGTAATATAAATATAAAAACACAAAGATTGGTTACCTAGTTCAGTGCAATGATACGTACGTTTGAAGGTAGAGTGCCCGATGAAAAGAACTTCACTAAAGTAGAGTTGAGTGATTACAATGAATTATGTATCTGTTAGACAACCTCTATAGAGACTTTCAAATAGCTTACTCCTAGTGAAGATTCTAGGTTCCCCTCAACTTGATAATCCTTCTCTTGTTACACTATCATTCTTTTCATCTCTTGTTTGAAACACACTTCAAAACAAGCTAGATTAGGCTCCTCTAAGTGTGAGAATCCCTCTCAAAGCAACAACTTAGACTCCACTAAGTACAAAAACACTAATGCAGGAACTTTTTCTTCACTAAAATGAAGACATAAACATACATTTCAGAACAAAACAATTGTCATAACTTACAAAAAGGCATACACTACACTTTTCCACACGACCAAACTCACGTAAACTGTTATATAAAAATCTTCAAAGGGCTAAGCTTAAAAGACATCAAGAAAAGATATATATATGAACTTGACAAGAAAACAATTCCGTAAGGGAATAAGATTTTTTCCAAAATGAAAATTGAAAGCAGCTTTTGAAAATTTGTATTAGAGATTTGTTTAGTTGGCTTTATATTTTTCTAAGGTAGTGATTTCTGCAGATGTTTCAAATAAAGTTTTAACGTCTGTTTGTGAAAATAGAGTATCTTCTTGTAAAATATCTGAAAATATCTGACTGTAATATTTCATTCGATATTTTCCTTTATTGAAGTGTGCCTTTCCTATTTGAAATAGAGATTTGTTTTCTTTCTTCGATTCAATTATTTAAAGAGAGTTGTCCATTTAGGCCAGCCATATTTTGTTTTATTGAGCAAAATGATTTCTATTCTTTGACCAAATTGTCCTATATTGTGTTCTTGCTCGTTGCGTGAAGGGATCTGAATTCTCGAGCAAAAGCAATTGAATGTGTTATATCTCTAATTTTATTTTACAGAACATTAAAATGCAGAGGATGGAGACTAACAAGATAAACTAATTTATTCTTAAGCATGCTTCTACTGAAATAATACAGAGAGAAAAGGGAAAACGTAAACTTACCCTTGAAGTACTAAACTCTTACGCATCCTTTACACAATCAAGATCATGAATAGGTATGACCTTCTTCTTCTCCCTCACATAGCAACACGAACCCAACGAACGATAACAAGGAAACATCACCACAAGTGAACCCGAGTTGTTATCAAGGTGAGAATCAACTGAAAGGTGTAGGCTTTTGAGTGTTAATTTTGGTGAAGGAAGGAATTTCTTGTTTGAGAGAATTACAGAGAGAGAGGAAGTAGGATGAAGAAGGTAATCATAAAAACTCAACCTCCATAACTTCTATGTTTCACGTATATGAGAGAAATGGGGGTTGAGGGAGTTATTAACTCCCTCCCATTTTTTAATTTTCAAAATTCAAATTTAAATTTGAATTTTTAATAATAATATAATTGACTAATTTAATATATATCATATGAAACCATATATTATATCACATATAACATATAACTTACAGTTTAGATTATATCATATATAATATAACATATATTTTATTATTCTCTCATATAACCTAAAGTATTAATATGAATTATATTCATATTAATTTTAACCTATAGTTTTTATGTGAATCATATTCATATAATTAATATTTAAATCATATTCAAATATTTATTTCTCTCAATAAAACTTCATATTATAATGCATCATATATATTATAATAATTGTATCATATACAATTAATTCTTTTAATTAATTTGAATAATTTAAATTAATCCAAAATTAATTTGATTTCCATAATCCTTATTGAGCTAAGAGGATCTTATGGACCTATAGATTGAAACTCCATTGATACTTGATTAATTAATTAAACTCTTTAATTAAATTAATCAACCTTCATTAACTGTCGGTTACTCCACTAAACATCAACAGTTGCACTTTTTGCACTATAGATATATTTTTGTATTCATTGAATATAACCTATCAATAGTGTGTTGACCCTTTGCAAATTGTTCGTAAGTATAGCTGGGTCAAAATTATCGTTTTACCCCTGTAGTTACATCTAATTCCTTAAGTACCACTGATCCCTCTAATGAACAAATAATCATAGTCCAACTATAATTTAACTCCTCTCGGGCCAGAAGAGGGTGTGACACATTGTTCAAGGTTTGGAATCAGCCCTTAAGGGAGAAATTTATCTACTTCCCCTAATAAAGGGAATGATGGAATTCTTTCTTGTGTAGCTGTGTTCTTAGCTCCCCAATTAGACAAGTCCTCAAAATGGTAGGTATATTGAGTCGACGAATCTTGCCACCCTCACCCATGCAGATTAAAGAACCGCCCTTGTAACGACTCGACTTTCTAGGACTTATCTAGGCCATTACTACTTACAAGCATAAATCTCAAAACGACTCTCTAATAAATTTTAACTAAAATCAAAAGAATTTTGTTAAATAAATATATTTTGTAAAATCTAAATAACTGAAGATCTTTGATTGGGGTCCCCCTGAAATATAAGTCCAAAATAAATTTTATGAAGCTTTGTAAATAAAAATTTCAAACAATGGAACTCTAAGTTCAATCAAGACTGGATTTTAAAACAATAAAACATGAAAACATGAGCGAAAGCATCTCTCTGGTCCCAAAGGCACGATCACAGATTCCTTCTATCATTCATTGGTATGTCCTTGCTCTTACCTGAAAATATAACATAAGAAAGGATGTGTATAAAATACTCAATAGTAATCTCACTGCTGGATCAGGCTAAACATTTATGTCCAATAAATGCAACATTCTAGTGAGACATGCAAAAATCTCTACTTATCATTGATGGCCATCTAGTGAATAATTTGACCTGGCCTACCATCTGTGAGATGTACACACAAATCTCTGGTGAAATCCCAAGGAGACCACTAACCTGTGTTGAATTCTCGAAGGAGGTCACTAATGTCTAATGATGTAAACCGCGAATAATATTTTCACTATTTACGTATGATAATTAGTATGTAAAGTAAGATTAAGTGTAATTTAATATTATGTTTGTAGGGAAGAAGCTTGAGAACGAGTGGAAAAGGAGGAAAATGTTCGAAGTGTTAAAATGGTAGCTCACGGGTTGGAATTGGTGTTAGCATTTAGTAGGAAATTTTGGCTAAGTGTTGGCCATACGTTAAAGGTTGTTGCCAAGAATGTGCGACAACCAAGTGCCTTCATTGAGGTTAGTTGAGCGTAATTTGGCATGGAGGCAAGGAGAGGCGTGACTAAGTGTGGCCGAAGAGAAGGCCATGCGTTGAACATGGGCTATGCGCTAGTTAAGTCTCACGTTGAGGTAGGTGGACAAGGACGTACGCGCATAGGCAAGGAAGCCTTAAGGGATGCGTCTTGTGCGTGGATTGGTGTGCGTTGGATTGGGCGAGGATGTGCGTGAAATAGGGCTATGCGATGATCTTGAGACTAGGCATTGGGCACAAGAGGGGCGCTGAGGCATGTACTGGCCGAGTTGTGTATGCGTCCAAGTGAAGCTATACGTTGGTAAGAGTTGAGGAGCCATGCATTAGTGTTTAGGGGAAGCTTTCAGCTTAATCACCGATTGTAGTGGCTAGGTTTTGAGATTAGAAGGTTTAAGTTCGACTTAGTGGGATAGGTGGTAGCCAAAGTGTAAATAAGGTCATACAGCTCTTAGTATAAAAAGGAAGCCTCAGTTCAAGAACTTGGTTTGGGCAATTCTCTCATGTTAAAGAAGTGATTCCAGAGCCATTTGAAAGCTTGAAGAGTGTAGTTGAACCTCTAGGGCTACCAGAAAGAAATTCTCAAGAATTCAAGTTGATATTCAAAGTTCCCTCACAAAGTTCAGGCTCTCGGATGAATTGGGGCAAGAGGTGAAGATTGAAGAATTCCGACTAGACCGTGAATAATTTAAAGCTCAAATTCGAAGGTAAGCAAGACATTTTTACACAAGTTTGTAGAAGGAAATTTTCTGGAATAATTTCTTAAAAATAAGTAATTTAAACTTGAATTTAAATATGGCTTTTTCGATTGAATAAGCAGGCAACTGCAACCATTGAGCAAGCAGGCAGCTCAACCAGGCAAGCTGTAGACGCACGCAAAGGCAGGTTGATGCAAGGTGCTACATGGGTGTGTGCGCGTTGTTGTGAGTGCAGGGTTGCACTGAAGAACATGAGGCATTGGCATACTCATGCAAAGGTAGACTGGCGCAAGTGTGCATTGTGGAGTGCCAGGTGTTGCGCCAACCATGCGTGCGAGAGATTGCGCAGTGAGGCATGTTGTGCGAAGGGGAAAGTTGATGCATTGAGGCAGTGAGTGCTAACATATAGCTGTGGTGCCCAGAGCATAAAGGTGGACGGCGTTGACGCATAGGGAGCTGGTGGCCGCATAGACTAGCAGCATCACCCAAGGTATTTCTCTAAGTATTGGATGCATGGTGTATGCATTGAGATAGGAAGATGATATTCTAAGTTGAATATTAAGCTTGTTAAAAAGGGATAGACTCACAAGGGAGCTAGTGACGTTAACCAAAGTTGTTTGTGAACCTTACAAACGACATAGGAGAAGCATATTAACTCTAAGAGGACGCCCAAGGCTGTGAGTGATCTATTAAAAGACTAGTTTTCATTCTTACTTTTATGTAAAGTAGGTTAATATGGTAGTTTCCAAATCAAAAGCTAGAAATAAGAAACCTGATAAATAAGAACTTAATTTAGAAAAATGGATCAAACCTCTCCCGATTGTTTTTCGTAGTATACTAATTGGAATATACCACAAATAGGTATTCTGGCCATTAAACAATATTAACTATTATATGACAACAACATATGTGAACATAGTTGTTGTGTATTTATAATCTAGAATTGAAGCTCTATATAGTTACTTGCCAAAAAAAAAAAAAAAATGGTGTATGGACGATACTTAGTTTAAAATCGTAAATAATAAACACAAATTCTCAGTCAAATATAACAAATCCTTGACAAGTTTTATGACTATGCAGAAAAATAATAAAAAATATATATAAATTAAATAAGAAAATAAAATTTTTAGATAAAGTGATATTTCAAAATAAGATAACATTAAAAAAAAAAAAAAAAAGAAGAAGAAGAAAAAGAAGAAAGGATAAATGAAAAAATGGAGTAGAGTGAAGTTTCAAAAGAAAGATTTTGATAATAATTAAAAAAATGGAAAAAGAAAAGAAAGAAGCAAATAACGGTATTACACCTTGTAAAAATGGTATGGTGCTATACAACCCAATTTCCCTCTTCCTTAATAGAGGTTTATTAAAATTGTATTACACCTTATAAAAGAAAAAGAAAGAAGCAAATAACAAAAGAGTAACAAAAGAAAAAAACAAATAATAGTTCTTTTAAATCATTATTCATTAGTTAATTACATTGTAATTTTAATATGTCGTTGAAGAAAAATTGGTGAATAACAAAAGAAAGAAGTAAATAGTGACTATTTACTGGAGAGTTGATAATTTTGTGAAATAAGGTATTGAAATTGTTGTGAGTACAAAAATAATTATCCATTTATTATTTCTCTTTCTCTTCATCTTCTGATTTTGAATTTACCATCTCTATTTTTCTTCATCAAGCCTCCATTGCACCTTTTCTTGCCGATAAGTTTGTCTAAAAAGTTGTTGCTTCATCTAAATCTCTCATAGTATGAGTTCAAAGTGTGATACGATATCTATACGTTGAAGAATCACAACAACAAGAACTCCAATTCTAATTTGCAGAAATTGATTAAGAAGAGCAAATACTTCTCACTATCAATATTTTCTTTGGTGTTTAGAAAAGAATTAGCAAAGAATAATTTAGAGCATGAAAATGTATCATGACTGCACTCCAAGAAAATTAGCTCATCTTCAAGACGGCGAATTGGGAGTGTTGTCGCACTGGTTTTCAGTAATTTGAGATATCAAAGAAGAATAAGCAAAATAAATGTATAAAATAAAAGGTAAAATGAATAAAGATGATATAAGATTTGAAATAAATAAAAAAAAAGAAAAAATAAAAAAGAAAGGAAAAGAATGAAAGAATCGAAACAATAAGAATAATATGAGATTTGAAAAAAATATATATAAAAAACAGAGAGAAAAGAAATAGAAAATATTGAGATTTGAAAACAAATATTTGATATTATCTCAAAGTTTCAAAAAAAAAATAGGGGAGAATTATTAGGCTATAAAATAGGAAGACCAAAATTTAATTACAGTATAATACAAGATATTATTGATGGCATTTTAGGATTAACTAAAAAACGCATCATGTGCAATAGAGGCATTTTGCCATAATTCAAAAGAATCCTATTGTTAGCTATTTTTTTCAAATGATAGTGTAATTATTGCTATATGTCTGAATATTTCAAAAGAAATAGGTATCCAACTTGGAAACACACTCGCAAATCAATGCAGCTTGTCCAGTGGAGTTTGAATTTTCCGTAAAGTTTCAATTTTTGAACCCAAAAAACTTGGGAGCATGTGGTAAAAAAAAAAAAAATCTTTTTTTTTTTTAAATTGAATTTGCTTTATTTTATTTATACCATGTTAAAAAAAAAAAAAACATTGACAATCATGGCCTTTTTTGAACTGCAGCATCATCACAAAGCAAGTGCAAGCCAATCTTTGCTACTCAGCTCTAGCAAGTTTTCTTGCCTCTATCCAGTATTAAATTTTTTTTTCACATTTCGACATTTACATCAAGACTTCTAGATTTTTATAGATTCGACATCGATATGAGTAGGGGATTGATATTTCAATTGTATGATAGCACAAGTATTTAAATTTATATTGAATAAATTTAACCCTAAGATCATTCATGCCAAATTGTCAAGAATAAATAACGTACTGGATTCCATTGTGATTGATGATAGTTTCAAGGTGACGATAGCTTTAAGATGACTATAGTCTTCCTCAACCAAAATGTCGAATGCCCTTAATGAATCTCTCTCTAGATGAGATTCCAGAAATTCTGAGTGGTATGTTGGGGACCATAGCCTAAGGTTTCTTTAAGTACTAGTTCAATTAGGTTTCCCATTAAACTTTAATTAACTAGGAATGAGCTTCTACCCATTAAGTCCATACTACCTTAGGATTTTAGGGCTTTAATTCATTAGATCACATAATATAGCCAAATCTAATAAAATAACCCAATATGATAAATGCCCATACTTTAATTAAACAAATTATTATTTAAATATATTTAACAATCTCCCATTTGGGCTATGTCTGTGTACCTAATATGATTAAATCACATAAACCTTACATAGACAAGTTATTCAATAATAGAATTCCCTTTTAGTTCAATTTGACCCATCTCATATATTAGCACAGAATCAAGGTGGCTTTTGTTACTACCATCGTAACTAAACCTTTCTTGATCATCAATTTCAATACATTTAATGATATAGATCAAGTATGGATTGATAGCATGGAAACTACATGCAAAATGATCTAGATCATGCCTGTTTTCAATTGGTCCAAATTCCTTAGTGAGACCATTCTTAAAACTTTATGCAAAATCGCATTTGCAAAACCGAATGCAGGATAAAAAAGTTCAGATAATAAAACTTAAACCATCAACTTTATTCTATATAGATAATAAATAAAATAAGGTCAAAGAACATTCTCAATAACAAACTCCCACTAAATCTTGGAATAAAAAAAGTGACTAACACCCATGTGAGCAACATGCTCATGAAAAACTTTTAGGTGGTAAGCCTTTAGTCAATGGATCTACTATCATGGAGTTTGTTCCTATGTGTTATGTCAAACTTTGACCATTCTGAACTCTTTCTTTAACAACAAGAAACTTCAGGGAACCTTTTGCATCTCCTTAGTCTCGAGTGTGATCTTGGAGCATTGACCTAAATTAAATTTATCACTTTTAGCGATCAGGGTATCTCCTGGTGCATAATCTTTCATGCCAAATCTACCCAAAATCTTTTCAATGTAGTTCTTTTGAGAAAATCTCAACATACCTTAAGAATGATCCGACAGTATTTCAATCCCTAATACAAAAGAAGCATCACCAAGATCTTTCATCTCAAAATCTTTTTGAGAAATCTCTTAGTGTCATGTAATAAACCTACATCATTACTTATTATGAGTATATCATTGACATATAACACCAGAAAGATTTCTTTACTCCGACTGAACTTGTGATATACACAATCTATTAAACACATTAATAAATTTATATTAGGTAGTTACAATGAAAATATTTACATTAGGTAGTTACAATCTAATATAACATTTATATTAGGTAGTTACAATGTATGATTATCATTTATTAAAACATTAATAAATTTTAATCATCTATTACATGTTTACAAAATATTTGACTAATGCACCTTCCAGGTCAGTTCCCAAGTAAGGTATTCCCTTATGGTCAGCTTAAGTACCTTAGTTTAGACATAACCTTTCTTAGACAAAGGTCCCTTATAGTCAAATAATTTGATAAATTTAATCTTTTATTATTTCATTTTAATCCTATTAAAAGAAAATAAAAGATTAACCTATTTCAAATCTCATTAGACATATTTTAACATAAAATCTAATATAAATTAAATTTAGATCATTTAAAATTTAATTAGGACCTTATGTTTGCATGTAATTCTTTATTATAGATTTTAATCAATCTCATTAAACATATAACAATTATATACTAATGATTTATTAAAACCTATAACATGCATTCTAATGACATTAGTAAAATTTAACTCTTATATTTACTAAGTAATGTCATACTTAATGCATTTCATTTTCATCATATCACTAATGAAAATCATTCACATGTCACCATATAATATAACTCTTATATTCAAATATGATGCATGAACATGCTTAATACATCATGCAACTATATAATTAACATTTATATTAATATATGATGCATGAACATGTTTATCCTAAGATGAGATTTTAAACTATATGTCATACATTGTGCAATATACATTAATTTAATCATACATAACATGTGTAAAATTAAATTGATAAGCAAAATAGACCAAATTTGTCATCCCTAAGTCAAAAAATTAATTAAATTAATATAATCTTTATTATATCAATTTAATTAATGAAATAAATTACAAAAATTACAAAAAAGTTGCAACTGCATGGACGCGAACCCATGTCTCACACATGCTTGAAGGAGTGCTGCAACGAAGCATCGTGGCACTAGGGAGAGTACCTCGATGCTTCTGCGCAATGGCACCTATTGCCGTAGCGCAATGCATGGTGCTGTGTGTAGCGCCATTGCGCTAGATGATAGCATCGCGATGCTAAGGCTTCTATGTTGCAGCGCTGGGCATAGCGCCATAGCGCTTCATTCGGCACTCCGACAGAGAAACTAATTTTTTGTTCTGTTCGTTGTCTGTTTTGCTCCGATCTTTAATTTTTCTCACCAGCAACACTTGCTCAATAAAGGACCTGGATTTATAGACTCGATTATTGAATTAAATACCAAAAAATACTGGGCTCTTACATGATCTCATCAAGTAAAATAGTCATATAAAATACCAAATTTGAAACATATATTTGCAAAAACCCAACATTCACAATGGAGTGTAAATCAACCTATCTTTTCTCAATTTTCAATTCCAAAACGGAAAAAAAATTGCACGATTTGACTTTGATAAAAATTCAAGAGATCGAATCTCGTGCATAAGTGTGTGAACGCGTGTGCCATTGAAATCAATTTTGGAAAACATGAAAAATAGAGAAAATATAAACATGGGATAAATATTCAAGCATGCTTTTACAAGGGAAAATGAACCTTATCCTTGAAGACTATTTTCAATGAATTTCCTTTTTCTAGTACAAGCTCTCACGAACATGCATGAACTCCCACGAACTCGAAGTTCTTCCATGACAAGAATCAAAGGAACATTACCGCTAGTGTTACCTTGCTATTCTCAGGCAAGAAATGGATTGTGGGATCTAAGTTCTCTTGGAATAGGGGAAAAGAAGAAAAATACAGAGAGTTCATTTTCCTTCTGTGTACTTGAGAGAGAATGAGAGAGATCCTTTTTTTTTCTTAAAAAAAAAAACAAATCAATACGTAGAATCAAAATTCTCCAATCAAAGAGATAAGAAGATGATTAAGGAATTATAGTAACTCCCCACCTACATAGAAAATAACTTCCCTGGGGAGTTACCTAATTTAATTATATTATATTAAATCTTATTTAATATAAATAAATAAATAACTATTAATTAATTGATTCAAATATCATATATTTAATTATGTAAACACTAGAACTTGAGTTCCTAAGCACCTATACTTTGAAGTTAACTCTGGTATTTGTATGCTTTAAGATGCATAATAACTTTTATCTTTATTGTATAGATGTGAACCTTAGTAAAGAAGGGTAATAAGAAGGAAATCTTTCTGAATGTTAAGCTTGAGAAAATCTAAGTAAATTTTGAAAGAATGCTCTAGGGTGGTTAAGTGTTCTAAACACTTAGGAAAAATCTGAAGATGACCTGAAGGAAAAGAGATTACGCATTGACTAAGGAGGACTTATGGTGTAAGCCCTAAATCCGTACTGAAGGGATTGAAATTCCTCGCAGCAGAAAAAATCGAGTTCCAATTTTGATTTTACGGAACAATAATTAGAGAACGGAAACATAGGATAAAAAAATCCTATTAAGCGTGCTTCTACTATTCAATTAGAGAGGAAAGATTAAGAAATCACATACCCATTGAAGACCAGTTCTTCACGTTTCTCTCCAATATCGTATTCTCCAAATCTCATGAACTCGACGTTCACGATCTCAACGAATAGGAATAGACACCACCAGGGGGTCTTTCCCGTTATTCTCAAGGACAGGAACCACACAAAGTTGTGGGCATGCACTCAATTTTAGGAAGGGAGAAGGAGATGATTGAGAGAAAGAAACTATACCCAAAACTCTTCTGCAAAAAAATGCAGAGAGTAGGAGAACCAGAGAGAGAGAATTCTTTCTCTTTCTTTTCCATTTGTTACGTGATGTTAGGGAGAGAATAATGGGTGAGGGAATTATAACCCCCTCTATTTTACTTTTAATAAATTCAAATTCAAATTTTGATTTTTTTTAATAAATACATATATTCACTAACTTAATATATATAAATATTAAACTATATGTTATACCTCATATAACATATAACCTATAGTTTATATTATATCACATATAATATAACCTATAGTTTTTATATAAATCACATTCATATAAGTTAATATTTGAATCACATTCAAATAACGACCCCTCTCATCAAACTATATGAATTTAATATCAATCATATTCATATTAATTTTAATATATAATTTCTATATGAATCATATTCACATAATTAATATTTGAATCATATTCAAATATTTATTTCTCTCATAAATTTAATATGAATCATATTCACATTTGTTAGGATTGATGCCCTAAAGTCTCGTGTCCTGTAATTTGTAAACAGTTTGTACGAACGCTTGTGATGTATAAAATATGTTATTTACTTTACTTCTTGATTATGCTCATTTGGATGTTTTATTTGCTTTACCACAAACCAATAAACTAAAATCTATGGTTGTCTTTATATAACTTAAGCATGTATGTGGTGATATACAAGTGGATCATGTCTTAATTGATAACCAAAATGGTATGTAGTATATGGATATAGGAGGGAAACCTTATCCTGGTAACGCTATGGATGCGGCTCGCTTTGTGGAATAGTTACAAGTGTTGTGACTTGTCACAGATGGTCTGATCCTGATCATTCGTGTAGGATGGTCATTTGATTTGCATGGGTGCTACTGGCCAGGCCGCCGATTCAAACCTACACTTTGGGGATTCGTTTGATTTGGGGCTAGGAACTTAGCTACACAAGATGGAATTCGCTCCTTCCCCGAAGCAGGGACAAGTAGATAGATAGCTCCCTTAAGGGCTAATTCCAGGGCTTGAACGATGTGGTACCATACACCTTCTCATGGCCCGAGAGGTGTTCACACATAGTTGAACTATGTTGTACTGTTCATTAGAGGGATCAGTGGTACTTAAGGAGTAAGATGTAACTATAGGGGCAAAATGGTAAATTGGCCCAACTGTACTTACGAGCATCTATGAAGGGTTATCATAATCATGATTGGTTATATCCGATGGACACATAAATATATCTATGATAAGAAGAGTTCAGCTGTCTGTCTTTAGTGGAATGGCTGGTAGTTAACAGATGGTGGATCTCGTGGCTAAAGAGTTTAGTTAGCTGTTCACGTACCGTTGGAGCTTCGAGCCATAGGTCCATAAGGTCCCCTTGGTAGCTTGGATACAAGTTGAAAATAAGTTTTTGGATCAGTTTGAAATGTTCACACTGACAAGAGGGAGTTTGACTATATATGATATAATTGAATTGGTTAATTATATATGATATGATTGACTAAATGTATGAGATACATTATTTTGGAGGAAATTGGATATAAATATGATTTATATCAAGTAGAGGAGAAAACACTATGGTTGATATATGATATCAAACTATAAGTAATGAATATAATATGATTATATTTATTAATCTATTAGTTGGACAGTTATGAGATAATTGGCCGACATTTTCTCCAAATTTGTGCGTTAGTGGGAAGTTCAATTCAGTTCTAGTAACTGAAGAATAAAATGAAAATGGTTTTCATTTTACTAAAGAGACGCATAATCGCTCACGGTATCTTAGCCTTCTATCGCCTAGTGTTTGAAAGCTTATACAATAGCGCCCACTTATGAAACGATCGGGTACCCACGCTTTCCTAAACGATCGTTCGCGATTTTCTAAATGATCGCTTACCTTTTCATAGACAATTGCTTAGCGCCTCAGCATAACTAAATAGTCGCTTACCTTTTCATAGACGATCGCTTAACTTTTATTGCACGATCATGTACCCTACACTAAATGATCAAGCACCCACTATATGATAGTCTTTCCATTCTCCCACTTGCTAGATCGTAGTACACGATAGCCTTTCCTACTTTCATCTACCAATTCCATCAAAGCCCACCCTTTGGATTCTCACTCCGAGAATACTGAGGGCTCTGAGTGGTGGTGTCGTCCCTGTTGCCTGTTGTTCATGTGAAGCTGTTCATGTAGACGACCGTGGTGTTGTTGGGTGATTACTTGCTCGACTAGAAAGAGCGAGAGGAGTTCGTTCACGATGAGACCGAGTTTTTTGAAGAAGAGTCTTCAACTGGTATGTTCTCTCGGTCTTTGGTTTTTTTCTTTTAAGCATGCCAGTAATGTAGTGTTATCAATGTATATCTGTATGTTCGAAGGTATATATGGAAATTCTGTCACAATGAATTGGAAAGATTTGCTTCCGCTCATAGGTACTCTTGTACTCCTTCAATTGGTATCAGAGCTAGGTTTCTGATATTCCAATTTCATGGATGCAAAGAATTGCATATACATTCTCGGTGGGTGCAACATGTCTACTCTCTATTTTAATTGTTAAATCGTTTGCGGATGTGTGGATTAATGAAGTTTTCGTGGATGAAACCTTGGTTTGTTAAATTCTTTTACATTTCCAATTAATTGTAAAGGCCTTTGTGTTTTTGGGCATAATTAATTGCTATCAAGTCTGTAATTTCAAAGTTAGTTTGAGTTTAGAGTCGTTTGTAGAGAAGTTCGGAGCAAGGATTGCTGTTCTTCGAGGAAGAAGATGACCAAGGGTTGGTCGGGTTATGTAGACGATGAGCATGCTCATGCATCATATAGTATAGCTCATGCATCATCGTAAGAGCATGCTCATGCATCATATAATATAAGAGTTATATTTATGCATGCATAAAAAGCATTGACATGCATCATCTTTATATTATAAGTGTTATAGTATAAGGGTGTATGGAAATCATGTTTTCTTGGTTATTGCTTGTATATAAAAGTTGTGTATAGTAATGACCGGACATTGCATGAAGCATGACACATAGGTTACTTTATAAGCGTTATGAATACCTTGTTGTGTGGCAATGTGTTTTAGTTGTTTCTTTTTAAAGGTTAAAGAGAAATTAGAACTAAAAGCGATAAGAAAGACATACATGCTCACTTAGGTTTAATTCATGGTTTTAAAATGTTTAAAACTTCACTTAAGATCACGGTTCTAATATGATTAGCAACCCTTAGGTTTTAATCTTTTAATCAGTTTAATAGGATTAAATTGACTAATAAAAGGTTAAAGTGTAGCAAATCTATCTATAAGGGACCTTTTGTCTAAGGCGAGTTCTATCTAGGCTGGGGTATTTAAGTTGAAGGAAACGTAATACCCCTACCTGGGAACCTATCTGGAAAGATGAATTAGATAGATTTGATGCATGCATGCAAGTTAAGGATAGTTCATTAGAGTGTTTAAATGCGACTACTTGAACTTGTTTTATATTATAGAAAAAAGTTTTTTATGAGAAAACTTAATAAGATGACTTAAACTAAAATCAGTAGCCGGATTGTCTAGGTTAATGAACCTCTAGTTGGAACATTCAGTGGGAGGTACTTGGGGCATATGATGCTTCATTTAAACCTTTCACGTTTCTCCCTTATAGTTCATACCGTGAGATCTACCCTCGGGCTCATAGCACTCTGTGAGTGTCCCTCTAAAGGATGGTGTTTGGGTAGGTCAATATCAAGGTGGATGGAGAGAATGTTCATAGTAAGTGGAAGTGGGAAGTGCGACAACATATCCCACGGTCTCCCTTGTTGGATTGAATAAAGTTTCTGCGCATCGCCTCGAGGTACCCTGGGAGTGTCCCCCCTATAGAATGGTAGTTTTGCGCATTTCTTTATTTGATCTTCTGTAAGAGGATAAGGTTACTTAGTTTCTTGTCCTAATCTACTTTTTCCCTACGGTGGGCTCATTAGGGCGGGACTCTGGTACCAAAAGCAAGGGGTCACACTTATGCGAAATTGTTAAGGGTTAACAGTTCTGGACCAAATAAATGGTAGCTGTTAGGTTCAGTTCCAAGAGTTGGTTCTACCTAATGGATGAGAATATCTCATCCCAGAGAAGGGGCATCTGATGACCCCATCGGTGACTTTTGTCCTTCCTCGCTGGGGCATCATTGTAAAATAGAAGTCTTTCACTTAGGGTACTTGAAAACTGTTTTTCTAAAATTAATTGGTTAAAATGTGGTTTAGCAAAATCTTATAAAAGTTTGTTTGTTTTTCAGTAAGTATTAAAAATGGCTATAGTCACTATAGCTTTGCTTAGCGCCGACAAACTTACTGGTGACAACTTTTCTACTTGGAAACATATGATCATGACGATACTAATCATCAAAGATCTCATGTTTGCCCTTATGGAGGTCTGTCCTTCTATTCCAGCTCCCAACGCCGCTTGAAATGTTTAGGAGGCATACGAGCGATGGACACAGGCAAATGAGAAGGCTCAAACCTATATCTTGGCCAGTCTTAATGATGTGTTGGCCAAGAAGCATGAGCCCATGGTCTCAGTGTGTGAGATCATGGAGTCCCTACGGGGGATATTTGGACAACTGTTTGAACAGCTCAAGCACGAGGCTCTTAAATACATCTTCAACTCCAAAATAGAGGAAGACACCTTTGTTCGTGAACATGTGCTTAATATGATGGTCCACTTCAATGTGGCGGAGATGAATGGGTCTAGTATCGATGAGGGATTCAGGTTAGCATAATTCTGCATTCATTGCCGAAGAGCTTTCTCCACTTTGTTAGCAATGTGATTCTTAACAAAGTGAAATATACCCTTACAACTCTCCTCAACGAGTTGCAAGCATACCAATCTTTATTGAAAAGTGAGGAAAAGGAGTAAGGCAAATGTTGCTTCGCCTTTTAGGACGTTCCATCGAAGTTCGACCTCAGGAACAAAGTCTGCACATTTTACTTCTAACTCTGCAAAGGAAAAAAAGAAGAAGGGTGGTAAGGAGAAAGGGAAAACGCCTGCTAATCCGCCACTTATTGCCCCAAGGAGGTGTCCGCCGCCGGTTGAAAAGGGAAAATATTTCCATTGCAACCAGGATGAACATTGGAAGAGGAATTGTCCTTGCTGGCTGAAGGAAAGGAAGGCCGCTAAGGCTAAGGTCAAGGCAGACAAAGGTAAATATGATTTACTTGTACTAGAAACATGTTTAGTGGAGAATGATGATTCTACCTGGATAATTGATTCGAGTGCCACTAATTATGTTTGTTCTTCTTTTCAGGGGATTAGATCCTGGTGATAGCTGAAGGCTGGTGAGATAACGATGCGAGCAGGCACCGGACATGTCGTCTCAGCTGTGGCAGTGGGAGGCATCCAATTATCTTTACAGAATAGGTTTCTAGTTTTAAAAGATATGCATGTAGTTCCTGAACTTAAGAGCATCCTCATTTCTGTAAAGTGTGTTACAATGTAAATATATGCTTTCTTTTAATGTGGATAAAGTGTTTATTCATAAAGATGGTGTAGAAATTTGTAAAGCTTGTCTGGAAAGTAACTTATATGTGCTAAGACCGTTAGCCTTAAGTTCCCTCCATAACACATAGTTATTTAAATCTGTCGTAACTCAATCTAAACATCAACGAATTTCTCCAAAAGAAAATGTCCAACTTTGGCACCTTCGATTAGGGCACATCAAGCTCAATAGGATTGAGAGATTGGTAAAGAATGACCTTCTAAGTGAGTTAGAAGAAAATTCTTTACTGGTATGCAAATCTTCTCTTAGGGTAAGATGACTAAAAGACCTTTTACTAGAAAAGGTTATCGAGCCAAAGAGCCTCTTGAGTTAGTACATTCTGACCTTTGTGGTCCTATGAATGTGCGAGTTCGAGGTGGCTATGAGTATTTTATCAATTTTACTGATGATTACTCTAGGTATGGGTATGTTTATCTAATGCAACGGAAGTCCGAATCCTTTGAAAAGTTCAAGGAGTTCAAGGCTGAAGTTGAAAATTCATTGGATAGAGTCGATCCGCATCCTCCTGTCCATTGCAACTTATTATAATTATGAGATCTGGCAAATGGACGTCAAGACGACCTTTCTGAATGGCAATCTTGAGGAGACTATTTACATGGTACAACCCGAGGGATTCATTGCCCAAGATCAAGAGTAAAAAGTTTGCAAATTGAATCGGTCAATTTATAGGATGAAACAGGTGTCTCGATCTTGGAACATACAGTTTGATACTGCGATCAAGTCGTATGGCTTTAACCAGAACGTTGATGAACCTTGTGTCTACAAGAAGATCGTTAATGCTTCAGTAGTTTTCTTAGTGTTGTATGTAGATGATATACTACTCATTGGGAATGATGTAGGTCTACTAACTGCAGTTAAGAACTGGCTAAAAGCTCAATTCCAAATGAAAGATTTTGGAGAGGCTCAGTTTGTTCTGGGTATACAAATCTTTTAGGATCGTAAGAAAAAAAATCCTAGCACTGTCTCAAGCATCGTACATTGACAAGATATTGCTCAAGTAATAGATGTAGGACTCTAAAAGGGGCCTACTGCTATTCAGGCATGGAGTCACTTTGTCTAAGAACATGTGTCTTAAGACACCTCAAGAGGTTGAGGAAATGAGATGGGTCCCATATGCATCTGCCATTGGTAGTTTGATGTATGCGATGCTCTCCACTAGGCCAAATATCTTCTACGTTATGGGAATAGTCAGTAGGTATCAGTCTAACCCAAGCTAGGGTCACTAGACCGCAGTGAAGAACATCCTCAAGTATCTTCGGAGAATAAGGAACTACATGCTCATGTATGGATCTAGGGATTTAATCCTTACTGAATACACGGATTCTAACTTTCAGACTAATAAGGACTCTCACAAGTCCACTTCAGGGTCAGTATTTACTCTTAACGGAGGAGTGGTAGTATGGCGAAAAACTAAGCAAGGGTGCATCGATGACTCCACAATGAAGGCGGAGTATGTAGTGGCTTGTGAAGCTTCTAAGAAGCCGTCTGGCTCAGGAAGTTCTTAAAAGAACTGAAAGTTGTTCCTGATATGTATAAGCCAATCACCCTCTATTGTGACAATAGTGGTGCTGTGGCAAACTCTAAGGAGCCTAGGAGTCACAAGCGCAACAAACACATAGAGCGAAAGTATCACCTGATCCGTGAGATAGTGCATCAAGGGGACGTGATCGTCACGAAGATCGCTTCGCAGCACAATGTTGCTGACGCATTTACGAAGGCTCTCAAAGCTACAATGTATGAGGGTCACCTTCAGAGAATGGGTCTACGGGACTGCCCGCGGCTAGACTAGAGCAAGTGGAAGATTTTATTGTACTGGGCTTTTATGCCTTAGTTTATTGTTTTGTACTTGTTTTTGTACACCCCACTTCGCTTTAGGAAAAGTGGGAGATTGTTGGGGTTGATGCCCTAAAGTCTTATCTCCTGTAGTTTGTAAACAGTTTGTATGAATGCTTGTGATGTATAATATATGATATTTACTTCACTTCTTGATTATGCTCATTTGAATGTTTTATTTGCTTTAGCACAAACCAATAAACTAAAATCTTTGGTTGTCTTTATGTAACTTAAGCACGTATGTGGTGACATACAAGTGGATCATGTCTTACATGAAAACAAAAATAGTTTGTAGTATATGGATATAAGAGGGAAACCATATCTTGGTAATACTACGGATGCGGCTCGCTTTGTGGATTAGTTACAAGTGTTGTGACTTATTATAGATGGTCTGATCCTGATCATTCGTATAGGGGACATGCGAGCGGGGGCGTCCTATACAAATAGTTTGTATAAGACCTGACCACGAAGTGTTAGCATCTCGTTATATAACACCGTGCATGACAGAGACTTCACTTCACTAGGATGACCATAGGTAACATGACCTCAATCCGGAGTGAGTTGGGAACTCTTGCCATTGAGGACGATCCTTTGATTTTCATGGGTGCGACTGGCCAGGCTGCCGACTCAAACCTACCCCTTTGAGGATTCGTCTAATTTGAGAGTTGGGAACTCAGCTACACAAGCTGGAATTCACTTCTTTCTCAAAGTAGGGGCAAGTAGATCGATAGCTCCCTTAAGGGCTGATTCCAAGGCTTGAACGATGTGGCGCCATACACCTTCTCATGGTTCGAGAGGTGTTCACACATAGTTCGACTATATTGTATTGTTCATTAGAGGGATTAGTGGTACTTAAGGAGTGAGATGTAACTATAGGGACAAAACGGTAAATTAGCCCAACTGTACTTACGAGCATCTGTGAAGGGTTATCATAATCATGATTGGTTATATCCGATGGACACATAAATATATCTGTTGCAAAAAGAGTTCAGCTGTCAGTCTTTAGTGGAATGCCTGATAGTTAACGGATGGTGGATCTCGTGGCTAAAGAGTTTAATTAGCTATTCACGTACCTTTGGAGCTTCGAGCCATAGGTCCATCAGGTCCCCTTGGTAGCTTGGATACAAGTTGAGAATCAATTTTTGGGTCAGTTTGAAATGTTCAAATTGACAAAAGGGAGTTTGATTATATATGATATAATTAAACTGGTTAATTATATATGATATGATTGACTAAATGTATGAGATACATTATTTTGGAGGAAATTGGATATAAATATGATTTATATCAAGTAGAGGAGAAAACACTATGGTTGACATATGATATCAAACTATAGGTAATGAATATAATATGATTATATTTATTAATCAATTAATTGGATGGTTATGAGATAATTGGCCGATATTTTCTTCGAAAGTGGGTAGTTTAATTTAGTTTTAGTAACTGAAGAATAACATAAAAATGGTTTTCATTTTGTTAAAGAGATGCATAATCGCTCATAGTGTGTTAGCCTTCTATTGCCTAGTGTTTGAGAGCCTATACAATAGCACCCGCTTACTAAACGATCAAACACCCACAATTTTCTAAACGATCGCTTACCTTTTCATAGACAATCGCTTAATGCCTAAGCGTAACTAAACAATGGCTTACCTTTTCATAGACGATCACTTTGCTTTTGTAAATGATCGTGTACCCCACGCTAAACGATAAAGCACCCGACTATACGATAGTCTTTCCATTCTCCCACTTGCTAGATTGTAGTACACGATAGCCTTTCCTCCTTCCCTCTACCAATTCCATCAAAGCCCACCCTTTGGATTCTCACTACGAGAATATTGAGGGCTCCAAATGGTGGTGTCATCTCCATTGCCTGTTGTTTGTGCGTAGCTATTCGTGTAGACAACCGTGGTGTTGTTGGGCGATTACTTGCTGGACTAGAAAGAGCGAGAGGAGTACGTTCAGGGTGAGACCGAGTTTTGTGAAGAAGAGTTTTCAACTAGTTTGTTCTCTCGGTCTTCTGTTTTTATCTTTTAAGCATGCCAGTAATGCAGTGTTATCAATGCATATCTGTATGTTCGAATGTATATGTGAAAATTCTGTCACAATGAATTGGAAAGATCCGCTTCTGCTCATAGGTACTCTTGTACAAGAGTTCCTTCAACAACAAATTTTAATATATACTTTTTTTATATGAATCATATTAAAATATTTATTTCTCTCATAAAATTATATAAATTTAATATGAATCATATCCACATTAAGTTTTAACATATAGTTTTTTTTTATATGAATCATATTCATATAATTAATATTTGAATCATATTCAAATATTTATTTCTCTCATAAATATGTATCATCATACATTATATTATATAATGTATCAATATACATTATTCAATTCTCTTTAATTTTGAACAATTTAAATTAAACAAAAATTAATATGATTCCCATCGTTCCTCATTGAGCTAACGAGGGGGCCTTATGGATCTATAGATTAAAGCTCAAATGATACGAGATTAATTAATTACACTTGTTTAATCAAATTAATCAACATTCATTAACTGTCGGTCACTATATTAAAGATCTACAACTGAACTCTTCATACTATAGATATATTTCTATGTCCATTGGATATAACCAATCAACAGTGCATTGACTCTTCACAAATCGCTCATAAGTACATTTTGAGTCAAATTACCATTTTACCCCTGTAGTTACATCTAACTCTTTAAGTACCACTGATCTCTATAATGAACAATTAGTCATAGTCCAATTATGACCAAACCCCTCCGGGCTAGGAAAGAGTGAGGTGTCTCATTGTTCAAGCCCCGAAATCAGCTCTTAAGGGAGAAATTTATCTTCTTACCCTAACTAAAGGGAAGGAGTGAATTCCTTTTTGTGTAGTTGTGTTCCCAGCTTCCCAATCAGACGAATCCCCAAAGTGGTAGGCTTATTGAGTCAGTGAATCTGGCCACTCTCACTCATAAAAATTAAAGAATCGCCCTCATAGGCAGGAGTTCACAACTCACTCAAGATTAAGGTCAAATCACCTATGGTCATCCTGGTGAAATATAAGTCTCTTCTTGCAACAACGTTATAAAGAAAGACTTAACATTTCGTGGTCCGATCTTTATACAAACTCTTTTATATAAGATACCTCTGATCACATGTCTCTACAAGAATAATCAGGATCAGATCATTTGAAGCACTTTACAACAATTGTAACAACTACAAAGTGGGTCGTATCAGTAGTGTTGTCAGGATAAGGCACCCATCCTTATCCATATACTACAGACCATTTAAGTTATCACTTAAACATGATCCGCTTGTATGTCTCCACATACATGTTTAGGTTACATTAGATAATCTTGGATCTTAGGTTAATGTATTATTGCACAAGTAATATAAAACTAATCAGCCATTGATTTAACTAACATAAAACTACGAGGCTTTAGCGCATACATCCCAAACACTCACTACTTACTTTTGAGTTCAAAGTTAGGCTTTAGTTTTTCATCTGGGGCTTGGGCAACCTAAGTATCTTCAATGAATTTTAGGATTGAATTACATGAATTCTATCTTAAATGGTGTGATTAGTTGTGTTGAATCAAATGGAAGGAAAAATTGGGTGCTAACTTGAAAACCTAAAATTGTCTAAGTGTTAGAATTAAGTTAAAGAAATGTGTAAATGACAAGGGGAGAATTTCCCTAGTTTTACTATTTAGTCAAGTGAATTGAAGATGGAATTTAGCTAAGTACTTGGAGGAGTGAAATGATTAAATAAGAATGATATGTGGAATTTAAAATGAAATTTTATGTCCTATGGAATTGTTTTTTAAGGACATTCAAATAAGGATAATTAAGTTTTTAAAATTGAAGAAAAATTAAAGGAAAATAGATAATTAAGAGTAGTGGGGTTTAGTGGTTGAAGAAGAAGGTGGCAATAAGTGAGTGGCCATTAGAGAGGTGCAGTGGGTGATGGGTCTTAAACTAGCTTGAGGGGGTTAACATTTTCAATTCCCTTGTGCCATTCTCTATTTTCTTTGACCTAAACTCATAGAGGTGTGTTAGGAATTTGCTTGAGGGTTGCTGGAGCAATTGGAGTGCAAGAAGATGGTGTTTTTGATGAAAAACGAAAGGTTGTTAAAAAATGTTTCAGTTTTTGGGCACTTGAGTTGGGGAGGCTGATTTTGAAGGATCCAATGGATTATAAAGCGCCAAATCTTCAATTAGTTAGTTAAGACATGGACTTAAAGTTTTATGGAAGAAATTTGAGATAATTTGGTTAAAAATTGATGAAATTAGAGCTGAAATGATATAAATATGTTGTTGTCGAAGAACAGAAGAACCACCAGCTAAAGGTTGAAGAAGGTGTTGGCCACCACGCGTACCTACCCTGCCACCCTTGCTCGCGCAAGTGCATCTTGGCAGCCCACCTCGCATGCGTCAGCCCCGTCCCTAGTGCTCACCTACGTGCCTCTGTATACCTAGACACACCTGTGGGCATGGTTTGCCATCCATCCTATGCCCAGACATGCCCATGTGCATGGTTTGCTACCTACATATGCCCAATAATGCATCAACCACTATTTTTAAAGCCATTGACCCTAATTTGAGTTAAGTTTGTAAGTAATTTTTAGGCCATTTGGAGTATTTTAACCTTGAAATGCATAACTTGGGAATTAAGTTAATTTTAGGGTATTTTAAATAGTTTAAGGTTAAAGGAGCTAAAACCCTAAACTAAGGATAATTTGGAGTTAAATAGGATTCAAGAGAGTTTTACAAGCTCAAGGCGAGCTAGAGTATTAACCAAGGGTTATTAATTTATTTTATAGGCCAAATAGAGGTTGGAAGAGCCTATAGTCCTTTGGGATCTAACCAGTAACAGTGAGTGTCAAATGATTTAATATGTTTTACCTAAATGCTTTCATTAAATAGTTTTATTTGAAATAAGTAAACTCTTTTACAAAAAGGGTTTGTGAGCTATATGCTTCCATGTTTCCCAAGTATGCTAAAAGCTGTAAGAGTATATCTGCATGAAGCGGAAGCAAGAAGGATCAATAAGCACTCTAGTTCATTAGTTTTGGCAGAAACTAAAGCATGGTCTTGCAGAAACAAGTGGGTTTTAGGTCATACCTTTGTAGAACTTCTTTAAATCTCAATTTTGAGCTGCAAACTTCTCCGAAACTTCTTGTGAATTACCTCAAGAACTTCCCCACTATCCTCTTGGAGCTTTAGAATGAGTAGTGGGACTCAAGAACAGCTTGAGTGAGAGAACACTTCAAAAGAAGCTCACTGCTACAACCCACTTGAAGAACACCTTCTTGAACACAAAATTTTCAGCAAAAATTCTATCGACTGCGTGCCTCAATTCCACTCCAATCTTCTCAATATATTGCATACTATCATGTAAAGAAGATGGTTGCATGAGGTGCAGCTCATGCTTGGAGTTATTGAAGCCAAAGTAAGTGGATTTTGTGTGAGCTACTTTGAAGGTGTAATGGAAAATCCCATAAATCCATTTTGTGATTTTCTATCTTTTTTTTTTTTTTTTTTTTTAATTTTCAATTGATATCAAAAATAAAATTGATTTCTAAAATTGAAAATATTATTAAATTTATAAAATTAATTTCATACATTAATTTTCTAAGTAAAATTAATAAATAATTATTTAAACAATTTAAATAATTCTAATTAATTTTATATCAAATATTAAATTAATTTTACACAAATCCACATTCATATATTTAAATCATATTTAAATATAAATTATCCTATTTCGTTTAGTTCTAATTTGAACGTTTCAAATTAACTTATCATGTTACTCTAAAGCTAATCCATTTATGAGCTAGTAAGGGGACTTTGTAGACCTACAGATCATGGGCTCCAACGATCCGAGATTAATTGGCTAAATGCATTATACCGAATTAACCCCCATTCGTCAACTAATGGGTCACTTCACTAAAGCCCATAGTTAAACTCCCCTCACTGTAGATATATTATGTCCACTTGATATAACCATAATCAGTAAGTCGATCCGTCATAGGTTGTTCGTAATCACAGTTGGGTCAAGTTTGCTGTTTTACCCCTATGAATACATCTCATTCCTTAAGTTTCTACTGACCCTCTAATGAAAATTTTGATTCATAATACTTATGAATCAAGTCCTTTATCTATCATGAGAAGGAAGGGCTCGGATTGTTCAAGACCTGGAATCAATACTTAAGAGAACAACCTATTTGCTAATCCTAAATCGGGTAGGAGTGAATTCCATCTTGCAAGGCTATGTCCCCAGCTATTCATTCGGTCTTATCCTCAAAATGGAAGGCTTATTGAGTAGTGTTGTTGGACTACTCTCACCCATGCAGATCAAAGGATAATCCCAAACAAATAGAAGTTCATAGCTAGCTCAGGATTAAGATTGAGTTAACATAGGTTACCTAATAAATTAGTCAGTTTTAATAGTAAACAGTCGTTATAAAGAAAAGTGACTATTTTGTGGTACAGTCTATATGCAAACTCATTGCATAGGATGCCTCCACTCACATGTCTTTACATGAATGATCTATGGATCACATCATTTGTATTACCTACAAAATAGACCACATCCAATGGTGTTACCAGGATGAGATACCCAATTTCATCCATATACTTATTAGACCATTTAGGCTATATACTATTAACTTGATCCTGTTTATGTCACCACATAAAGTTAAAGTATTCACATTATAGCCATGAATATGTTTATTGGGTTTTCATATTAGAATGCAAAATCAAAAACTTTATTGAATAAGTTACTCAATAATATTTTATTGATAAATAGAATGTTCAACACAAACTACGAGTTCTAGGACATTCCCAACAAAAGCATGGGTTTCTCTCTTATAAGCTATATGTATCAATGTTTTTAAAAGTATGTTTGATCATGGATTTCTTCTATATGAGCTTTATGCCTCAATGTTTTCAAGCTATGAAAGTATGGAGTTCTTTTAAAAAGCTTAATGTGCTATCTTTTAAGTGACATATTTCAAGCATGATTTCAATAGGCATTCCTAATATGTTATTTAAAGTCTCTTGTTTATATTTATCTATTCCAATGCTAAGTTATTATGGAATGCCCAATGAATTTATGTTCAAAATATGATTTGCAAAGGAATGTTTCATGTACCTTAATTCCTGATAATCAAGGAGATGAAGGTATCTAGGACCCTGATACTTAAAGAGATGAAGGTATCTAGGAAATTCATTACCTATGTATACATGATGGTCTTTAATACCCACTTTAGTACACATATAGGCTTTGGGTCATGTGTTAGGGTGTTTTAACCTTTTAGAGGCATTTTTAAATGCATGTATGAGAGTTATCGATGCTGATTGTATTGAGAATACTCTACTCAAGTAAAGTTAACGACATTGAGTGTATGGAGCTTACTCTACCTCAATTATGGTGAAAAGGGTACAAGCTATGTATTGATTTTTGATGAGGTTTACATAAGCCATGCTATGATTTTAGGGTTTTACTTATATTTCCATGTGATGTTTTAAGGTTTCAAAGTTCTTAAATTTCAAAGTATGTTTATAACCCAGAAACACTAAAAGTATTTATGATTTAACATAATTCTCTTACCTTAAAATAAGCTTATGTTGATTTATGTTTAATTAGTCACTCACTAGGCTTTCTAGCTCACGTTTTCAAATTATTTTTCCTCCCTAGATAGCGATTGAGTTTCTGGTGCCTAGCTTACAGCTGCCAGTCTGCCACACTATTGCTAGAATATTTTAGATTGACCAAGAAGTTCTTTAGGTCTATATTAAAATAGAAATATTTTGTAACCATGTACATATTAGTTAAGGGAAAGGGTAGAACCCAAGTCTGTAATTAAGTTTATGAACCCTTATCTGTATATATGTATGTAAGGTCTATAATGTGTTAAAACCAATTCAGTTGTTATCTAAAGTTCTTTATGCCTCAAAACCCTAGGTTTGAGACGTCTCTATATATATTCTTGCTTATCAGGTTATGCAAAGGTGAGAAGACATGTTACGGGTATCAAATGAGCAGTAGGTGTCACAAGAGGGTTGACGTTTGTTGTTTCACATCTCTTTCCAGGTTAAGAGGGTAGACTGAGAGGGGATGATATGACAAATTATGCATTTGAATCATATTAAAATGCATATCTCTCTCATAACCTATAACTTATATATGAATCTCATTCATATTAATTTTAACATATAGTTTATATATTAATCTCATTCATATAATTAATATTTGAATTTTATTCAAATACATATCTCTTTTATATTATAAAGTTCAATTTTGAATCTCATTCAAAATTAACTTTTTATTATAATGTGTCCATATATATTATTTAATTGTATCTCATACAATTAATTTACATTGTCTTATTTAATTTGAACAATTCAAATTATTCCAAAACTAGTTTATTCTTGTTTTATCCTTAGCGAGCTAGCAAAGAGCCTAATGGACCTATAGATTATAAGCTCCAATGATTAAAAAAAAAAATTAATTAAACTCTCTAATTAAATTAATCTACATTCATTAACTGTGATTCACTCCATTAAAGACACAAAGCTGCACTCTTCACACTATAGATATATTTCTGTGTCCATGGATATAATCAATTACTAGTAAGTCGACCCTTCACAAATTGCTCGTACTTAATGCTAGGTCAAATTGTCATTTTATCCTTGATGTATCCAAAAGAAAATGAAAGGAAACGGAAACCCATTTGGCACCACCGCCTAACTCATTTCAGCCCATTTCTCCATCATTTCCCATCATATTTTCAGAGCATTTCAAGAGAGAGAGTGAAGAAAGACGAAGAAGAAGCTTGCTGCAGGTTGGAGGTTGAAGAAGGGAGGAAAAAGTTCATGCAAGTGCAACCATGGAAGAATCTGGGTTCAACCTTCCTATCTCTGGTTTTTAAGTCGGTTTGAGCTACACAAGAAGAACTAAAAGGTGAGGCCTGACTTCTTTGAAAATCCATTTTCTAAAAAATTTCATAAGGAAGCTTGAGCTAAATCTGATGATAAGTTAATGGTTTTTGAAAAGGAAAACAGAGCACAGAATTTTTGTGTAAATCAGAAGGATCTAGGGTTTTCTCTATTTTTCGAATATTCTAGGTTGTACAGGTTGAATTAGAAGCTCAATTAGGTATGGTTGGAAAGCTTATTCAATTTCCTATAACTTACATGAATAATTCTTGAGCCAAAAATGACTAAAAGTAGGTTTAATTTCAGAAGAAAGGTAGAGGGTAGCAGAAAAGCATGAATCTATATTTGCTATGTTCGGAGGATTTCTGGATAAATCCATTGCGAATCTCGTTTTTATCCTTTAGGAATTTGTAGAGGGTTCCAAAATGAAGAGTTTGATATATAGTACATTAATTTTGGTCAAGTATTGAGGAAGTTATGAGTATTGGAACTTAGGGTATTGAATCTGGAAAATCTGGAAAAAAAAGTGTGAAGTATGATTTTATTTCTAGAATTTAGAATTCATGAACATGGAAAGACAAGACGATTTATAGTTCTGATGCTCGGTTTTGGTTTGTTTGACAGGCCAAGAGGAAATAGGCGGAGTCTACAGACCAGGGAACTAGCCAAGACTGTGAGTGACAAAACGAATTTCGAAAATGATTTCTAAATTGTAATTTTTGCTTATATGGTTTACATGCTTGAACATGAACTTATGAATGATACATGATTTCTATGAATGGTTTCCAGCATAAGTTTTGAGCTTAGATTTTTCTAATGAGGTTTATATATGAGTACGTGATTATTGAATTCCTAAAAAGTAGTTGAAACGATGTCATTTAAAGTAAAGTATGTATCAGTGAGTACTGTTAAAAGATTTTCAGTTTTCACGAGCAAGCTGAGTAAGCTTGAGTTTTACGAAAGATAAAGATAAGCAGGAATGTTTTAGTATTTTCATATGGTTTTCTGAGACTATTATTGACTACATGATTGAGATATTGAGCCCGAGGCTATATGGTACCGTGTGCACACAAGTTATATTCCGTTGTTGACGTTGAGTGTACTCCGTGACAATGATGTTGTCGTGAGTGCTGGGTGGGCCCAACTTTGATAAAGACGATGGGAGTGCTGGGCGGCTCCACTACGTTGTAGAGCTAGTAAACATTGGTTGTACTGGACGTGCCCTACACAACGTTTATTTGTCATGTTAGTTAAAAAGTTTTATATACTTGATATGCCTTGCTAGATTTTAATGACGTACTTGCGGAATATTTGAGAAAGCTTTTAGCGTTACACGTTTATGTTTAACGCTTTGACTGAACTGATTCATAGGTTTAAAGGTTTATCACGTGTTCTAATTTGCGGATTTACACTTTTAAATTTAGTCACTCACTGGGCTTCGTAGCTCACTCTTTCAAAATGTTTTCCCACTTTTCAGGTAGAGATCGAGCTCTCGGTGCCTGATAACTGCCAAAGTCTGTTTTCTGCTAAAAGCTTCCAGATCAAGCTCTATACGTAGGTGGAGTTGTACATATGTCTGTTTGTATTATAAATGTCTTTGTAAGAACTGGATAGTTTATGGTTGTGTAAGCACTAGATGTCCTGTTGTGTAAATCCCAGTTGGATATGTTTTTGGTTGTGATATCTCTATCAGGTTATTTTCCAAACTGAGTTATGTCAGGACTGCACTTCATGTGTGTCTAAAGGTTTTCAGGGGTTCTGCTGTGTTGTGTTACATGTAAAGTATTTTTTATCTAAGATTAGTATGTTTATCAGGTTCAACGTTTCAGCAGGGTCAACAGGTATCGTTAGAGAAGGACGATATCTGTTGGCTTCACGCCATCTTCCTGACTAAGCTAGTAGGTAGTTTGGGAGGGGGTGTGACATCTTAAGTTCCCTTGATTCCTCTATTGAACAATAAGTTTATAGTCTAATTATAATCCAAACCCTCTCGGGTCAATGAGAGGATGAGACCTTATTGTTCAAGACTCGAAACTAGCCTTTAAGGGAACAATTCATCTATTTACCCTAAAACAGGAATGAGTGAACTCCATCTTGTGTAGCTATGTTCCCAGCTCCCTACTTGGACAAGTCCCCAAAATGGTAGGCTTATTGAGTCGGCGACCCATGGCACTCTCATCCATACAAATCAAAGGACTATACTGATAGACGAGAATTCATAACACACTCAGGATTGAAGTCGAGTTACCTATGTTCATCCTATTGACAATTAATCTCTTTAGTCAAATGGTGTTATAAGGAAAGACTAATCATTTTGTTGTTCGGTCTTATACAAACTCTTTTTTATAGGATAACTCCCTCTCACATGTCTCCACGAACGATTTGGATCATATCATTTATAACATTTACAACTCTTATAACATCTACAAAGTGAGTCGTATCTATAGTGTCACCAGGATAAAGCACCCAACCTTATCCATATACTATAAACCTTTTAGGTTATTACTTGAACATGATCCACGTGTATGTTTACCACATACTGTTCAAGTTACATACAATAACCTTGGATCTTAGTTTATTGAATTGAGTTATGCATAAATAAAATAACTCTTTATTTTATTAATTAAAAAATCTATTTATATGAGATTACAAACTATGAGATGCACGAGATGCAGGCCGCTAATCCCAACACATATGTCTATGGAGTTCATATATCTACGTTTTGAGTGTTTGGGATGTTGAGTTCATATGTCAGGGGTATTTGGTGCAATTTTCTTTTTTTACATAAATAATATGTTTTTATGATGAATTTTTTTGGAAACTTTTTCATTCAATAATTGTACATATATTTGTAATAAACTATTGATTGCATTTTATTTCATTGTTTTTTAAGTACACATGTATTGTTGGGAGTTTTATTGGGTTTACTTTTGGATCATGCATTTCATTTTTTTTAATTTAAGAAATCTCTTTACAAATTTGTGCATGTCACATTTTTAGTTAAATTATTTTTCTTTTTTAGTTAAGAAATCTCTTTTAAAATAAAGACACTCATGTGTCTAACAAGTTTTTCTCAAAAGTGTTTTTACATACAAATTTGTTTGATTTCTTACATGATAAAAGTGTTTTTATTATATTAAATTACGAATGACTATAAAATACTTTGAACTAATAAAAAAATTAGGAATTGGACATTTCAACGAAGCTTACATAGTTTTGTGTCAACAAATGTGTTTTATTGACAATTTTGTGCGTCAACTTAAATACAAACATCAACTTAAATACAAACACTATTGGTGGACATGGTATAAAATTTCGGTGACATACAAAGTTGGCCTTTCAAACTATGAGTTGAGTTCATATCTCAACTCATCTCATCTCATCCCATCTCCTTACCCCAAACACCCCCTTAAAGTTTGAAAGAGCTTTGATCATTTTCTTATTGTTCTTGTCATAATAACCTACTTTAAAAGATCCAAATAGAGCTTTATCCCATAAATCTTACTGAAAAAAACTTGGATCTCTTTTGAAAAGTATTTGGAAGGGTCCAACACTAGATCAAATCTACAAATAAAAGCTTCAAAAGGATTAGGTAACACTCTAAATCACTTCTACTAAGTCTATGAAGGTCTAAAGAAAACTTAATTATCTACCAATCATCAAAACAGACTTGAAACTTCATTTGAAAGTATTGGAATTCGTCCAAACTTATCACAAATCTACAAGAAGAGCTCCCAAGTGTTAAGAGAAATAGTAAAACAATCAAATCTAGAATGAAACGAAGTTAGAGGAATGTTACCTTTTAAATCTTACTCGAAAAGACCCAAAAGTTGGTTGGTTTATGTCAAGTAAACTTAATTTTGTAGATTTTGAGCCGCAGTTAGGGAATGAGTAATCCAAATCTAAAGTTGATGGAAGTTGTTGCACTGATGGGCTTTGAAACAAAAGGAAAAACAATTTAGGCTTTCGGAAACTAAAGAGTCTGGCTCGAATAGACATATACCACTTACTTGTTTTTAGCTGGAAACCGATTCAATGTGCTAAAAGCACAATCCTCGTGAAGAAGAATCTTCACCACACACATTGACGACCCTGATTAATTTTGAGCACTCACAGAAAAAAAAAGAATTTTAATGACTAACACAATTTTATTTTCTTGCAGAAAATACCGAGAGAAGAAAGCAAAAGAACAATGCAAAATGATGTCGAAATTCTACAAGATTGTTGATGGAGCTGAGGAATACGAGCAAGAAGATAAAGAAGATGAAGGGAAGAAGAAGGAACATCGAAGATTTACGTGGTTCGGCCAAAATTTGCCTACATTCACGAAGAGAAGCTGATTATTGCAGATGGGGAGCTACAAGGGTTAAACAAAGATAAGTCTCTGTCTAGTTTTTATCTCTAGATGTAATTTTTCTCTCTTGAATATACAAGTATGGTTACAAAAGTATTTATAGACAGTCTTGTATAACTGATTCAACAACCTTTGAAGTTGTTTTTCACTGCTTGTAATAACAATCTCCTCCTTGAAAGAAAACTTCAAGTTGTTTCTTTAGCTTATCTTTACTGACTCTCTTCTTCTTTAACCCTTGTCTCTCAGTTCAAACCCTATAATATCGAGGCATTTTTGAAGTTTGAGCTGAGTGACAGTCTTGGTTAACATATCAGAAGCATTCTCTGAGGTATGTACTTTCAACACTTTGATCTGCTTATTTTCAATCTGTTCTCGTATGAAATGATATTTCATGTCTATGTGCTTTGTTCTGTTGTGATATTGTGGATGTTTAGATAAGTGTATAGTACTTTGATTATCACAAATATCTTTACTGTATCTTGTTTGATCCCAAAATCACGTAGGAGTCCTTTTAGCCATAATCCCTCCTTTACTACTTCTAAAAGTGCAATGAACTCTGCTTCAGTAGTGGAGAGGTCTACTACTGACTATAATGTAGCCTTCCAACTTAGAACACACCTTGCATATAGGAAGATATAACTTGATAAGGATCGCCTCACATACCCTACTAATTCTGGTTCTCTGTTTGATAGCTGTTGATACAGTAGTTTAGCACTTGTAGTGCCTTTAAGATACCTCATTATCCATTTGGTTGCCTCCCAATGCCTCTTTCTCGAATTAGCCATGTACTTACTTACCAGACTTGTAACATAAGCAATATCCGGCCTTGTAGACACCATTAGGTACATTAAACTTCCCACAACTTGGGAATAGGGAATAGTTGACATTACCTTCAAATGTTCAATGTCAGATTCTTTAGGTGAATTTTCTGCTGAGAGTTTGAAATGATTAGAAATAGGAGTACAAACTGATTTAGCCTCTGTCATATGATAGTTCTTGAGTAGCTTTTGACAATATTGAGACTGATCAATGCTAAGTATGCATGATTTTCTGTTTCTGATTATATCAATGCCTAATATTCTTTTTGCATTGCCCATGTCTTTCATTTCAAATTCTGACTTGAGAAGATCTTTGACTTTATTCAAATCTTGCATAGTTATTCTTGATAACAACATATCATCCACATAGAGTAGCAAATAGATAGGATGAGTGTAGGTGTGAGTGTTTATATAAACACAACTATCATAGGAACTCTTGATAAAGCCATTCTTTTGCACAAAGTCACTGAATCTTCTGTTCCAACGCCTAGGGACTGTTTAGGGCCATAGATTGGCCTTTTAAGTAAGCAAACATGGTCTTCTTTCCCTCTGACTTCATACCCTTTAGGTTGACTCATGTAAATGACTTCATCTAGGAAACCATGTAAGAAAGCTGTTTAAACATCAAGTCACAACTCTAGATCATTTTGAGCCATAATAGACAATAAGAGTCTGTGCTTGACAATAGGAGAAAATATCTCATTGAAGTCAACACCTGGTTTTTGAGTAAATCCCTTAGCTACCAACCTAGCTTTATATCTAGGTTCTTGATCATTAGGGAATCCCTCCTTATATTTATACACCCATTTGGATGCAATTGGTTTGTAGCCTTTGGGCAAAAGTGTCAACTCCCAAGTGTTATTTTTGACAAGTGAATCAACTTCTTCATTCATTGCTTTTATCCACAATTTAGCTTTAGGACAGCTTACTGCTTCTTCAAAGGTTGAGGATTCTGCTTCATTATATAGATCTGAGGCATTTAGAGCTAAATTGATATAGTCATCATATCTTGAAGGTGGCATAATAGTTCTTCTTTGCCTATCTTTTGCTAGGCTATACCCCCTTAAATCTGGTTATTCTTGCTCTAGATCAGAAATAACATCTTTTACTTCTTTTTCATGATGAGGTGGTTGATCAAAATGTGATTATGAGCTTGAAGGATCAGTGATAGGGTTAAAAACTTGCTCCACCTTAATTATATCATTCTCCATTTAAGGTGTTGTAACACTT